>NC_050191.1:4343817-4346317 GCF_008315115.2 Sander lucioperca
TCTAACGATGACATCATCCACTCTGACAGACGCAACACACACTCACTAGAAACGCAGAAAAATCCTGAAATGATCACTACACTTAAACAGCTTTTTCACAAAAACTGTAAAAGATATCAAACTGAAAAGCCATAGTCAAATACCTGAATATTTTGTGAACATTTTAAAGTTTGTTTGGCGTCTGTAGGTGAAAGTATGAAGGAGCTGAAAATTTTGGGAGCGGAAGAAGATTTGAAGGATTTGAAGCATGCTCTCATTGACTTCAATGTTAAAAAAAAGTCATAAAAAGCTGAATATTTTAAAAAGTATAAATAGTAGAAAAAAAGTTGAAGAAGTCCCATCATTAGCTGAAAGAGCTGAACATTTTAAAAGTTGAATGGTTTTAATAGCTGAATGTATGCTGAAGTTACGGAGAGCCAAAAAACGTACGGAATAATAATAATAATACTAGAAAATGCATTTCCTGCGGAAAATGCGTGGGAATGCTGAATAACTGAATTGCTAACACTAAACTGGTTGAATAGCTTAAATCAGTAAGAAGAAGTTGAAGTAGTGAGAGCAGTTGAAACAGTGGAAATTTTTTTAATACGTATGAATTTCATTAAAAAGTTAAAAGCTTATGCTAAACTGAACTGTTGGCTTTAAAAGTTGAATAATGACAAAATAAGTAAAACATTGTGAGGTTTGAGTTTATTTTCTAACTGATAATCACTCACAAATGCAGAAATATGAAACAATAGTACGAAAAATCTTAAAGCTCAAATGCACTACACTGCTAAAAAATCAGGAAAATTGTTAGAGTTGGAAGCTAAACTGCATTACCTTAGTGAAGAGCTAAAATACATTGTTAGAAAAGCTTGAAGCTGAACTGTAATACTGTCAAAGATAAAGGTTTAAATGAATTACCTAAAACGGCTGAAAGAAGAAATACTTTGTATTATTATCAGACACTGCATACAACGAAAAAGCATCAATTTAGCTGATATGAGATGTGAAATATATTAGGTAAAAAGAATGGGGCTGAACAAAAGAAAGAGAGGACAGAGAGAAGAGAGGAGAGAAAGAGAAAGAGAAAGAGAGGAGAGGAAAAAGAGAGAGCCAAAATAAAACATGAATAGCTGAATTGTTAAAGCTAAACTGGTTGAATAGCTTAAATCAGTAAGAAGAAGGTGAAGTAGTGACAATAGTTGAAAAAGTGGAAATCGGTAGAATGAGTATGAATTTCATTAAAAAGTTGAATAACACCACTAATGTATAAAGTAATTTATATGTTATATAATATTTAATCTGAAATTATGAATCAGTATGGAAAACTTACAAATGCTGTGAGAAACTGATGAAAATGCAGAAATATGGAACAAATTGTTTGTTCTAAACTGCTGAAAAACTTGTAAGTTGGAAGTTGATCTGCACATAAGTTAAGAGCTAAAATACATTTTAGAAAAGCTGGAAACTAAACCGTAATACTGTCAAAAGTGGACGTTTCAATGAATTGACTAAGAAGACTTATTATCAGCCATATCCATTGCATAGAACAAACAAGCAGAAAGAGAGAGACAGAGGAAAAAGAGAGGAAAGATAAAAGGAGAGGAAAAAAGAGAAAAGGAATCAACTTTCAATAGCATATATGTCAGTGGTAACACACCTTTGGAGCAAGTATGGGTTAAGTGTTTACTTCAGGGACACATTGATTGATGTACCTCAGTGTGTGTATATATGTGTGTGTGTGTGTGTGTGTGTGTGTGTGTGTGTGTGTGTGTGTGCGTATGTGTTGGTGTGTGTGTTTGCGTGTGTGTGTCTGTGTGTGTGTGTGTCTGTGTGCGTGTGTCTGTGTGTGTTTGTGTGTGTGTGTGTTTGTGTGTGTGTTTGTGTTTGTTTGTGTGTGTGTGTGTCTGTTTGTGTTTGTTTGTGTGTTTGTCTGTGTGTGTGTGTCTGCGTATGTGTGTTGGTGTGTGTGTGTGCCTGTGTCTGTGTGTGTGTTTGTGTGTGTGTGTGTGTGTGTGTTTGTGTTTGTGTCTGTGTGTGTGTTTGTGTGTGTGTGTGTGTGTATGTGTGTGTGTGTGTCTGTGTGTGTGTGTGTCTGTGTGCGTGTGTCTGTGTGTGTTTGTGTGCGTGTGTCTGTGTGAGTTTGTGTGCGTGTGACTGTGTCTGTGTGTGTGTGTTTGTGTGTGTGTGTGTGTGTGTGTCTGTGTGTGTCTGTTTGTGTTTGTGTGTGTCTGTGTGTGTGTGTCTGTGTGCGTGTGTCTGTGTGTGTGTGTTGGTGTGTGTGTGTGTGTGTGTGTGTGTCTGTGTGCTTGTGTGTGTGTTTGTGTGTGTGTGTGTGTGTGTCTGTGTCTGAATAGACAGACAGAGAAACAAACCGACAGACAGTCAGACAGAAGTGGAACACTAAAGCTGTAGACTAATGTTCATATTACTGCCTGTAGTATTCAAGTCAACTGTCTGTGAAAGGGTTGTCATGGTAACGTATGACCAGTGAAAACACCCTTTGAAGTCTGTG
>NC_050191.1:4361317-4380700 GCF_008315115.2 Sander lucioperca
TGTTAGAAAAGCTTGAAGCTGAACTGTAATACTGTCAAAGATAAAGGTTTAAATGAATTAACTAAAACGGCTGAAAGAAGAAATACTTTGTATTATTATCAGACACTGCATACAATGAAAAAGCATCAATTTAGCTGATATGAGATGTAAAATATCAGGTGAAAAGAATGGGGCTGAACAAAAAGAAAGAGAGGACAGAGAGAAGGAGAGAAGAGAGGAGAGAAAGAGAAAGAGAGGAGAGGAAAAAGAGAGAGCCAAAATAAAACATGAATAGCTGAATTGTTAAAGCTAAACTGGTTGAATAGCTTAAATCAGTAAGAAGAAGTTGAAGTAGTGAGAATAATTCAAAGAGTGAAATGACATCTCAATCAGGGACATATTGACTGAAGTATCACAGCAGGATTTGAACCTGGATCTCCCACACCAAAGGTGTGGACCATATCCACTACACTATCATATGTAGAGATGCTTAATGTTCCTGTAGCACTTATAAAGCCTCACAACACCTGCTAATGCTAATAAGTGAGAGACAGTGTGAGAGAGCCGTAGGTTCTTTATTTAGAACTGTAGTGAAAGTATGGAGGGGCTGTGTGTGTGTGTGTGTGTGTGTGTGTCTGTGTGTGTCTGTTTCTGTGTGTGTGTTGTTTCTGTGTGTGTGTGTGTGTGTGTCTGTCTCTGTGTGTGTGTGTGTCTGTGTTTTGTGTGTGTGTGTTTGTGTGTGCGTGTCTGTGTGTGTGTGTCTGCGTATGTGTGTTGGTGTGTGTGTGTGTGTGTCTGTGTGTGTGTGTGTGTGTCTGTGTGTGTGTGTCTGTGTGTGTGTGTGTGTGTGTGTGTGTGTGTGTGTGTGTGTGTGTGTGTCTGTGTTGTGTGTGTGTTTGTGTGTGTGTGTCTGTGTGTGTGTGCGTGTGTCTGTGTGTGTGTGCGTGTGTGTTGTGTGTGTGTGTGTGTGTGTCTGTGTGTGTGTGTGTGTGTGTGTGTGTGTGTGTGTGTGTGTCTGTGTGTGTGTGTCTGTGTTTTGTGTGTGTTTGTGTGTGTGTGTCTGTGTATGTGTGTTGGTGTGTGTGTCTGTCTGTGTGCGTGTGTGTGTGTGTGTGTGTGTGTCTGTTTGTGTGTGTTTGTGCATGTGTGTTTTTGTATGGGTGTGTGTGTTTGTGTGTGTGTGTGTGTGTGTGTGTGTGTGTGTGTGTGTGTGTCTGTGTGTGTGTGTGTGTGTGTGTGTGTTGTGTGTGTGTCTGTATGTGTGTGTGTGTGTCTGTGTGTGTGTGTTTGTGTGTGTGGGTGTGTGTCTTTTTGTGTGTGTGTGTGTGTGTGTGTCTGCGTTGTGTTTGTGTGTGTGTCTGTGTGTGTGTGTGTGCGTCTGTGTGTGTGTGTGTCTGGGTGTGTGTGTCTGTGTGCGAGTGTGAGTGTTTGTGTCTGTGTGTGTGCTCTTACCAACCTATCCAACTGTGGACTTCGGCATCGTTACACATCCACCAACAGGGGACGTCTCGCCAACAGGGGACATTTTTCAAGTCCCCTGTTGGAAATGCTTTAAATCATGATAAAATGATGTCTAAAACCATCTGGTGATTTTTTTTTAATTTTAGCCAAGTGGGGACATTTATGTTTGTGAGTGTTAAAGCCATACTCGGCACTGCCCCTGCTGGTTGGAGCAGGGATTTTTACCACTTATTCACACACGCCGTTTTCAACACTCCTCCAAGGTGTGAATGGCTTGCAGCCCCAGACAGCCTGTCAGACTGTAGAGGGTCTCTAAACAGGCTACTTAAAAAAATAAACTAGTTTCTAGAAACATAAAGTTTTTGTAACAAAACATAAAGGCACAACTTTAGTGGATGTTTAGAAGTTTCAAGTTTCTCATTTTAATAAAGAGAAGGCAAGAGAGTAGTATTTTAGAATCTAAAAAAAGGAAGAAAAATAACCACCACAAAATTAGAATTGAAATGGTCATCATGAAAATCTTTTTTTTTAATTAATCACCCAAGCTGATTTAAGATCAGTAAGGACTAGACCTTTTCAATGTAATTGTTTAAACAATCTACACTACTGTATGGAACAGAAGTAGCATTTATGAAAAATAATTGACCCATGCAGGTTCTGTTTTAGAGAACAAACTTGAAACACCATTGCAAGAACAAAGTTAAAACACCATTGCAAGATAACGTTTTCTTTTTTCAACTATCCTACACTTAAAACCTATATTAACACACTCACTAACCCTAAGTACATGTCTAATTCCTGTAATAATTCATTTTATGTTTAAATGCATGCATCAATGGATATTTCTTTTGTGCACATTTCTTATAGTTACATTTCTGACAATCTCAATGTACCGTCTTCATAAAGTCCTTGAATTTCATCATTTCAGGACAGGGGAATGTTAGTCTAAATGTTGTATGACAATCTGGCTATTTCACATTAGCAACCCTAAAGCTCAAGGTGTAAAGGCCTAACGACCATCATCTGATACTGGTAACCCTTCCCCACACAGATAAGGCCTTTCAATCTCATTTATAAATGAAGTAACATGTATGAAAAAGAAATAAGCACAATTCATAATACGGATAAAAAAGGATAATCTCAGTATGTACATTATAATATTAACACATTATAGATAAGCGTATTAAAGAACAAATGAAACATTAATAACTTTGATTAGGAATTACATACTAATGTGTAAGTATGTCGGACAGTTGAAAAAAGAACTTTATGTTGCAATGGTGTTTTAAGTTTGTGCTCTAAAACAGATTGTCCCCACTTGGCCTCTATTAAATGACAGAAGTCCCCTGTTGACTAGTGTGCTGAGACACTAACACTCCTGTATGAGTCCATACTGTACATTAGTTCAGTAAAAGACAGTATCAGTGTCAGGAGTAATATGACAAGTTTGATAGATAAGATTTAGTTAAGTTTCATAAGGTTTTTCTCATTAGTAAATGTTTAGATACATTTTCTTTTTCCAACTATCCTACACTTAAAACCTATATTAACACACTCACTAACCGTAAGTACATGTCTAAGTCATTATGTGTTTAAATGCATGCGTCAATGGAAATGGTCATCAGTAAGATCATTTCTTTTATTGTTTTAATCAATCACCCAAGCTGATTTGAGATCAGAAAGGACTAGACCTTTTCAATGTAATTGTTTGCACAAGCTACACTACTGTATGGAACAGAAGTAACATGTATGAAAAAGAAATAAGCACAATTCATAATACTGATAAAAAAGATAATCTCAACCAAATAATGATAATAATTCTTGTAACCCTTGACAGCTTCTAAATCACTGCTTTGTAATTGATATAATACTTTAGAAATGGGGAATCCATCATTCATGAAGTATGAACATTATAATATTAACATATTATAGATAAGCGTATTAAAGAACAAATGAAACATTAATAACTTTGATTGGGAATTACATACAGTTGTACAAAAAAGGGTTATGGTTAGGGTTAGTCCCCACTTGGACTCTATTAAATGAAAGAAGTCCCCTGTTGACTAGTGTGCTGAGACACTAACACTCCTGCATGAGTCCATACTGTACATTAGTTCAGTAAAAGACCCAGACAGCCTGTCAGACTGTAGAGGGTCTCTAAACAGGCTACTTAAAAAATAAACTAGTTTCTAGAAACATAATGTTTTTGTAACAAAACATAAAGGCACAACTTTAGTCGATGTTTAGAAGTTTCAAGTTTCTCATTTTAATAAAATCAAATGCTACAGAGAAGGCAAGAGAGTAGTATTTTAGAATCTAAAAAAGGAAGAAAAATAGAAAAATAACCACGACAAAATTAGAATTGAAATGGTCATCATGAAAATCTTTTTTTTTAATTAATCACCCAAGCTGATTTAAGATCAGTAAGGACTAGACCTTTTCAATGTAATTGTTTAAACAATCTACACTACTGTATGGAACAGAAGTAGCATTTATGAAAAATAATTGACCCATGCAGGTTCTGTTTTAGAGAACAAACTTGAAACACCATTGCAAGAACAAAGTTAAAACACCATTGCAAGATAACGTTTTCTTTTTTCAACTATCCTACACTTAAAACCTATATTAACACACTCACTAACCCTAAGTACATGTCTAATTCCTGTAATAATTCATTTTATGTTTAAATGCATGCATCAATGGATATTTCTTTTGTGCACATTTCTTATAGTTACATTTCTGACAATCTCAATGTACCGTCTTCATAAAGTCCTTGAATTTCATCATTTCAGGACAGGGGAATGTTAGTCTAAATGTTGTATGACAATCTGGCTATTTCACATTAGCAACCCTAAAGCTCAAGGTGTAAAGGCCTAACGACCATCATCTGATACTGGTAACCCTTCCCCACACAGATAAGGCCTTTCAATCTCATTTATAAATGAAGTAACATGTATGAAAAAGAAATAAGCACAATTCATAATACGGATAAAAAAGGATAATCTCAGTATGTACATTATAATATTAACACATTATAGATAAGCGTATTAAAGAACAAATGAAACATTAATAACTTTGATTAGGAATTACATACTAATGTGTAAGTATGTCGGACAGTTGAAAAAAGAACTTTATGTTGCAATGGTGTTTTAAGTTTGTGCTCTAAAACAGATTGTCCCCACTTGGCCTCTATTAAATGACAGAAGTCCCCTGTTGACTAGTGTGCTGAGACACTAACACTCCTGTATGAGTCCATACTGTACATTAGTTCAGTAAAAGACAGTATCAGTGTCAGGAGTAATATGACAAGTTTGATAGATAAGATTTAGTTAAGTTTCATAAGGTTTTCTCATTTGTAAATGTTTAGATAACATTTTCTTTTTCCAACTATCCTACACTTAAAACCTATATTAACACACTCACTAACCGTAAGTACATGTCTAAGTCATTATGTGTTTAAATGCATGCGTCAATGGAAATGGTCATCAGTAAGATCATTTCTTTTATTGTTTTAATCAATCACCCAAGCTGATTTGAGATCAGAAAGGACTAGACCTTTTCAATGTAATTGTTTGCACAAGCTACACTACTGTATGGAACAGAAGTAACATGTATGAAAAAGAAATAAGCACAATTCATAATACTGATAAAAAAAGATAATCTCAACCAAATAATGATAATAATTCTTGTAACCCTGGACAGCTTCTAAATCCCTGCTTTGTAATTGATATAATACTTTAGAAATGGGGAATCCATCATTCATGAAGTATGAACATTATAATATTAACATATTATAGATAAGCGTATTAAAGAACAAATGAAACATTAATAACTTTGATTGGGAATTACATACTAATGTGTAAGTATGTCGGACAGTTGAAAAAAGGGTTATGGTTAGGGTTAGTCCCCACTTGGACTCTATTAAATGAAAGAAGTCCCCTGTTGACTAGTGTGCTGAGACACTAACACTCCTGCATGAGTCCATACTGTACATTAGTTCAGTAAAAGACAGTATCAGTGTCAGGAGTAATATGACAAGTTTGATAGATAAGATTTAGTTAAGTTTCATAAGGTTTTTCTCATTAGTAAATGTTTAGATAACATTTTCTTTTTCCAACTATCCTACACTTAAAACCTATATTAACACACTCACTAACCGTAAGTACATGTCTAAGTCATTATGTGTTTAAATGCATGCGTCAATGGAAATGGTCATCAGTAAGATCATTTCTTTTATTGTTTTAATCAATCACCCAAGCTGATTTGAGATCAGAAAGGACTAGACCTTTTCAATGTAATTGTTTGCACAAGCTACACTACTGAATGGAACAGAAGTAACATGTATGAAAAAGAAATAAGCACAATTCATAATACTGATAAAAAAGATAATCTCAACCAAATAATGATAATAATTCTTGTAACCCTTGACAGCTTCTAAATCAATGCTTTGTAATTGATATAATACTTTAGAAATGGGGAATCCATCATTCATGAAGTATGAACATTATAATATTAACATATTATAGATAAGCGTATTAAAGAACAAATGAAACATTAATAACTTTGATTGGGAATTACATACAGTTGAAAAAAGGGTTATGGTTAGGGTTAGTCCCCACTTGGACTCTATTAATGAAAGAAGTCCCCTGTTGACTAGTGTGCTGAGACACTAACACTCCTGCATGAGTCCATACTGTACATTAGTTCAGTAAAAGACCCAGACAGCCTGTCAGACTGTAGAGGGTCTCTAAACAGGCTACTTAAAAAAATAAACTAGTTTCTAGAAACATAATGTTTTTGTAACAAAACATAAAGGCACAACTTTAGTCGATGTTTAGAAGTTTCAAGTTTCTCATTTTAATAAAATCAAATGCTACAGAGAAGGCAAGAGAGTAGTATTTTAGAATCTAAAAAGGAAGAAAAATAGAAAAATAACCACGACAAAATTAGAATTGAAATGGTCATCATGAAAATCTTTTTTTTAATTAATCACCCAAGCTGATTTAAGATCAGTAAGGACTAGACCTTTTCAATGTAATTGTTTAAACAATCTACACTACTGTATGGAACAGAAGTAGCATTTATGAAAAATAATTGACCCATGCAGGTTCTGTTTTAGAGAACAAACTTGAAACACCATTGCAAGAACAAAGTTAAAACACCATTGCAAGATAACGTTTTCTTTTTTCAACTATCCTACACTTAAAACCTATATTAACACACTCACTAACCCTAAGTACATGTCTAATTCCTGTAATAATTCATTTTATGTTTAAATGCATGCATCAATGGATATTTCTTTTGTGCACATTTCTTATAGTTACATTTCTGACAATCTCAATGTACCGTCTTCATAAAGTCCTTGAATTTCATCATTTCAGGACAGGGGAATGTTAGTCTAAATGTTGTATGACAATCTGGCTATTTCACATTAGCACCCTAAAGCTCAAGGTGTAAAGGCCTAACGACCATCATCTGATACTGGTAACCCTTCCCCACACAGATAAGGCCTTTCAATCTCATTTATAAATGAAGTAACATGTATGAAAAAGAAATAAGCACAATTCATAATACGGATAAAAAAGGATAATCTCAGTATGTACATTATAATATTAACACATTATAGATAAGCGTATTAAAGAACAAATGAAACATTAATAACTTTGATTAGGAATTACATACTAATGTGTAAGTATGTCGGACAGTTGAAAAAAGAACTTTATGTTGCAATGGTGTTTTAAGTTTGTGCTCTAAAACAGATTGTCCCCACTTGGCCTCTATTAAATGACAGAAGTCCCCTGTTGACTAGTGTGCTGAGACACTAACACTCCTGTATGAGTCCATACTGTACATTAGTTCAGTAAAGACAGTATCAGTGTCAGGAGTAATATGACAAGTTTGATAGATAAGATTTAGTTAAGTTTCATAAGGTTTTTCTCATTTGTAATGTTTAGATAACATTTTCTTTTTTCCAACTATCCTACACTTAAAACCTATATTAACACACTCACTAACCGTAAGTACATGTCTAAGTCATTATGTGTTTAAATGCATGCGTCAATGAAATGGTCATCAGTAAGATCATTTCTTTTATTGTTTTAATCAATCACCCAAGCTGATTTGAGATCAGAAGGACTAGACCTTTCAATGTAATTGTTTGCACAAGCTACACTACTGTATGGAACAGAAGTAACATGTATGAAAAAGAAATAAGCACAATTCATAATACTGATAAAAAAAGATAATCTCAACCAAATAATGATAATAATTCTTGTAACCCTGGACAGCTTCTAAATCCCTGCTTTGTAATTGATATAATACTTTAGAAATGGGGAATCCATCATTCATGAAGTATGAACATTATAATATTAACATATTATAGATAAGCGTATTAAAGAACAAATGAAACATTAATAACTTTGATTGGGAATTACATACTAATGTGTAAGTATGTCGGACAGTTGAAAAAAGGGTTATGGTTAGGGTTAGTCCCCACTTGGACTCTATTAAATGAAAGAAGTCCCCTGTTGACTAGTGTGCTGAGACACTAACACTCCTGCATGAGTCCATACTGTACATTAGTTCAGTAAAAGACAGTATCAGTGTCAGGAGTAATATGACAAGTTTGATAGATAAGATTTATTTAAGGTTTCATAAGGTTTTTCTCGTTTGTAAATGTTTCTTGCTCTGTCTCTGCAGAGGAAGATCAGTACTTTACCAGACAGTCTGCTAATGACATGCAGGAGTGTGAGTGTCTCTGCACACTAGTCAACAGGGGACTTAAGTCATTCAATACAGTCCAAGTGGGGACAATTTGTTCTGTTTTTAGAGGTGTGTGTATTGTTGTTCAAATAAAGATGGGACTATTGAAACACAAATGTGCAGTCCCCTCATAACTATGTGAAAAGATCATCAGGCCATCTCAAAGTGCTTACAGCTATTGTTGTGGAAAAAGGCTGGGAGCCCAGGTATATCTGGCTTACATATGTTAATCACAGTTGAATAACATGAATGGTGATTCAATGCAGGTGGACCAGACAGATATGCTTCTTCATTTCACTAAGGTTTACAAGCAGTGGAATACTCACTGGAAATATTACCTATGCATACACCAGCTTTTTTTGTTGTGCACTAAATAACATTATTAAGTGGTTATAATTCAATTTTAGCTTTTACCACCATGTCTGAAATATACAATACCCTCATTTACGAAACAAACCTACGACAGAAAACAAGCGTAAAACTGGCGTGAGGTCATTTCAATGCAAAGTTCTGCATTTATCAACATGGACGTGAGTGGAGGCTACGATCGAATCTCACGTCAAGTTTAAACTTTATAAGTCACTATATGTATTTGACACTTATTTACTTTGTGCATAAAAACTAACAAATTATATGCTTGAATGATGTGAGGCAGGGGCCTGTTTTCACAAAGCAGAATATATAAATCCAGGATAACTGGTAAAGCGAGGCTTGACCTAGTCTAATCTGTGCATCCTGTCTTGGTGCGTTTCACGAAGGCCAAGCCAGGCTGAGGAGGAGCGACTAGGTCGAGCCAGGTTGAGGAGGAGCGACTAGGTTGAGCCAGGCTGAAGTAATTTGGATCGATGCGCGTTCACGGCTTTCCTTAACAGACTGCAAGGTCGATAACAGATTTATTGATGCTAAAATGGAGATATATGCATTGTTCATACTTTACACAGAGTGAGCAGCAGCATAATCCCTTATCTTGGTTTTGTGAAACAGGCCCCAGGGCTTTACTATTAACCTACTCAGTAGCATACAGATTTTATAAAACTGGCTCCACATTAATGAACATAGCATTACAATGCACATTGGTGCATTGTGATAAAAAAAACACATTCTATTATATTTTTTAAAATATAACCCTTTAAAAGGAGCCATTCTGCATAATCAGTAGACAACTCAAACTTTTGATACTTAAGTGCATTGTGATGATAAAACTTCTGTACCAGTCAGTAACATTTTGTATTTTGTATTTTATAAGTGACTTTTGTATTCCAAAAATAAAATGCATTTCACCACTGGTCAACATAGACTCTCACTCTTCTTCTTCTCTGTTGTGCACAGTGGCAGCAAAAAGTGCTGCTAAGATGTGAGTGACTTGGAGTGTGAATATGCGCCACTAGATCTGGTCATGAAATGTCTGTGAGGGGTTTTCTGTAGCTGAGGGAGGTAGTTAGGGCTTTTCACTTTCTACACATCTCATAGCCAAGATGTTCTAGTCAAAGAAGACTGACACTCAGACATGGCAAAATAATTGCATGTGTGTCATTTAGTACACCACATAAAAATTGTTTGTGTTAAAAGCCTTTTAAAATATCATTGAATAATTTTAAAACCACATGAATTTCCCCTTGCGGGATAATAAGTTCACTTTGACCTTTGACTTCTTTAAGTTGATTGTGTGTGACATGGTCTTTAAAGCAGTAGAGCTTTTTGCTCTCAGTGGCTCTATATGTCTGACTAATTGACCCTACCTGCAGTAGGAAATGGACAGAATGGAACAGAGTGAAAGAAGTCGACTCCAGATCTAATCTTACCCAACTGCCCACTTTCCTTATTAATTGGTTGTTCATCTATCTTTATCTGATTGGCCAGACACATACACAGCTGCAACAAAAAAGTAATAAGAAAGTATTAAATAAATCAAAATAAAAAAAACAAAATGTCACTATTTAGATGGAGAATGTATTTAAAAATGCAAATATTCTATTTCAAAAGAGCGTACACTGGTTATTCCATAATGTTTGACCATATTATTTGACTACTCACAAGCATAATACTTACAAAAATAAATCATTGTGTCTATGTTAATGCATGAGTTGTAACTGCATGTCTTGAGTTAAAGTGTAAATTTCGACTGGTACCTTTCTGTTTCTACCACAACCTTTGTTCAAAGCCAGACCCTTTTGAATTACTACCTCAGCTAGAACTAAATTAGAGCTATGAATATAATTCCTCATTTTATTTGATCGAACACAGTGACCAAAGGGTTTCAGGTTAAACATTTGGACATTAGTAGGAACGAAAGGGTTGTTGTACATGTCAGACATCTTAAACTTAAACACCTATTTTTCTTTCTTCATTTTTCCTAAGTGAGAATTCCACTGCTTGTAAACCTTAGTGAAATGAAGAAGGATATCTGTCTGGTCCACCTGCATTGAATCACCATTCATGTTATTGAACTGTGATTAACATATGTTAAGCCAGATGTACCTGGGGTCACCCTTTTTCCACAACAATAGCTGTAAGCACTTAGTAAAATCACTGTCCAGTTATCTGGTGGGGTACCATGGTAAGCCAATCAGAGGCAAAGTATGGCAGGTCATGCATTTGCCAACCAATGAAAAGAAACATCGCGGCCAGGATTGTATATATATTCTAGCCTGTTCAAGGTTCTTTTCTACCTTTGGCTTTTGTTGACCACTTTGCAAGGGTTTGGAGGACAACACCTTGAGCTTGTTCTACTTGTTTCATTGCTCTTTCCACTTCATCTACAACAATCTTCCACCTATTTTGTACCTACGGATTCAGGCGCATTTCACCTCTTCCTTTAAAAAAAAACTGTGCGATAAAGTGAGAGGTAAGTTCCAAATTTTTACAAATTCTTCTTGCATGGATAAATCAAGTCAGTCTGTTCGTAAAACTATGTTGTAAAAATACTGATAGCTGAATATCCTTTTATAAAGTCATTCAGTTATCATGCCTTTCATCACTTACTGTATAAACTATCACTTTACATTGTCTTGTTATAGGTCATATAGTTAATCGTGTTTTTCCCCTTAAATATTTCACAGAAAAATGAGACCAAAAAGGGTTTGCCCTGAAAAGGACGCCTTGCACTTCATTGCTTCTGGGAAAGATTAAGACATATTTCAGAAAAAACTCATCAATGAGGAGAAAGGTATGTTAATACATTACAATATACAATTCTCTTTTCAATACTACATGCAGGCACAAGGTTTTTGGTATTTGGTACTAATCTTCTCATTTGAACTAACAGCAGGAAAGTCATTTTAAGCAGGACAGATTGAGTTATGTGCAATTATATATTAAGCATTTTCACTTTCTGTAAACCCTTAAAGTGACAATGCATATCATCATCATCAGTGCTATAATTGTTGAGATAGTTTTTGTTGTTCATTGTGGTGACAGTTGCAGTTGTATGTTTAATGTAATTAATAAATAAATATAATTGACTTATTCAGTTTCATGATCTATTTTTCAGGTCATGGAGTAATCGCCGCCATAAACATTGAGCAGGGAGATTTCTTGCTTGAGTATGTTGGAAGACATATCACTGGCTTGGAAGGAGAGGCCCTGTTCAAAGAGTACTCAGAGAAAGATGCCGCATTTCTTTATTTCTACTCCTTTCAGGAACAGACTTTCTGGTAAGAACCGTTGAATGAATGTTCTTACTATAATTTAACTGTGTTTAATAATATTTCTAAACTGTAAAATGTATTTCCTTATTTTTTGGTATGCAGTGTTGATGGCAGTAAGACTACAGCAAGACTTGGACGATTCATAAATGATGACCATATAAAAGCCGAATAGCAAAATTAAAATAGTAAGTAACAGTCAAAAGTCACTCTGCCAGCATTTTTTTCATTATTTGTTTTAATCACAACATACATATATTGCTAAAACTACTGTTGTATTTTACATTACTAATGTGAAATAGAATAACTGATTATAATTCTGATTTTTGTGCCTGTGCTTATGTGACCAACAGATACTGGATGAACAGAAAAGCCCACATCTGTGTGCATTTGCAATCACAAAAATAACGCAGGCGAAGAAATTTTGTACGACTACGGAGACCCTAACTGTCCCATGGCGACATGTATGTATATTTATATTTTCACATTTTGTTACATGAAACTAATCTCAGGGATTTCATCAAGTAGTAAGGACTTCTTTCATCAACCAATATTGTAAATATGCTTTGCAAACAGCTATCTTTTAAAGGTATTGTTAAAACTCAAAATGTAGAGTGGCCCTGATATGGTGGTGCATAAAATAAGGGTGGGGATGAAAGTAGGTAGAGAGAATGTAAGAATGTAAAGTCCACCCTTGAAGAAAAAGTGTTTACCCCCTAACGTTGGCATAAATATCATAAAATACAATAAACAATAGAAACAGAGAGAAAGGATGTTAGGCATGCCTGCCTGTACACTCAAAGGGTTATGGGATTACTAATCTAACCATCAGTCAGGTTTACACTGTTGAATTAATATATTCAATGGAACCTTTTATTTTAAATACAGTCTATGGTACAAGTTTGAATTAATTAATTTCATGTTGTAAATGTCATTGTTTTAGAATACCACTGGTTCCTCTTGCGACAACAACATGGAAAAAAAGGTAAATATATATGGGGTTTTCTTCTTTTATCTGTATCACTATAGTGTTTTTCCCAGTTTTTTATACTTCCTCATGTTTTGTATGTTTCATTTTGTATTTACGTATATAATCTAATAGATTGTTTGCATTTAAGGAATCCCGATGGAAGAAGTCATTTGAAAATCTTGACTGCAAACTGGGCATTATGAAGATTGATGACCTTGTTTTCAACATAAACATGAAGATCGCAAATGGATGCAATGCCGCAGAGATTTTCCCAGGACTTTTTCACAACTGCCTCGTGGCAGTGAAACGAGTTGCCAAGCATATTTCCCAAAAAGAGTTGGAAATGGCTCATTACTTGTGTTCAGACAGTTCAACTTTACAAGCAGAGCATCTTTTGCAACCACTTGCCGTGTTGGAAGACACCTACTTTGCCTATTTCGTCACCCCTCTCTGTGAATACAGTCTGAGCGAACTGATTGAAAACAAGGATTTTCCTGAGAGACAAAGCTTGACTGAGCACCGAAGGCTGGGTATATGCCATGAGTTATTGCTGGGACTTAAGGAACTTCACTCACATGGGATTTTGCATAGAGACCTGAAGCCTGAAAACATTTTGTTTGGTAAGAAACTATGCATGAAACAGCCTGTAATATGCATTTTAATAGTGTTCATGTAATTGTGTGGATGTTGTTGTAATTGATATGTATGATTAGAAGCATTTTTGACTTATTCTACAGATATGAACAATAAACTGTACATCGCCGACTTTGGAGCAAGCAGAAAATTGGATTTTGCACAAACCACTTTGTTTTCTCAAATGGCTGGATCTTTTCTTGGTCCAGTTATGAGGATGTTGGAGGCCTAACATACAAGTACAGAAAGGAATCCGATATCCAAGTAAGTTGAGCTTGAAAGTGTTTATTTAAATGTACATTATTATTGTATTTTAGTACATTACTACTATGAGTTTAAATTTCTCAATATTTTTTGATTCTGTACAGTTTTGCTAGTTAGGTAATGAACAGTGGGTTCCCACAATTAGATTTTTAGTGACTGTGAGTGAACATTATTTTAAATGATCCATTACATTTTAGGTAGCTGGGTGCTTGGTGCATTACATCCTGACCGATGGGCAACATCCCTATCAAACTATGACGCCATACTCCAATGATCCAGTTGGGCTATCTCAAAATATCAGAACAGGCAACTTCACTCTTCAATGTGAAGAAAGATGGACGACTCAAACTGATATTATTACCAGAATGCTGAGTAGATCTTTTGAAGAACGTCCCAACATTGGAGAATGCCTTGCGGCTCTCACATGTAAGTGCCAAGAATAACACTCTTAGGTTACATATTTATTTCAGTTAATATAAAGTTTTATGGATTGGAAAAGTGTTATACTCAATCACTTCTATGGAAATGATGCATGTTATTCTAATATATTTACAGGTTTCACACATCAGCCTGATCATACTGGACCCGCAAACATATCTGGCAATGAGAATAGAAATAAAGTAAGTATTCTCAATATTGTGCACTAACATAACATCAAAAAAATTAACAATGCACAGAGGAAATCTATACCCTATATCTAATTCAAATAGAATATCTTGTATGCCATTGTGGATGAATAAAGGTTTACCATTATGGAATTTCCAGAAATAGTTGTATATTACAAGATTATATCCATATTGCCCACCCCTATTTTCCATTGTATAATATTTGACACCTGCTTGTTTTGACCTACTTTTAAAGGATATCTGGAATACTCAAAGAATTGAAAATACATTAAAATGGTGATAAATAGAATGAGGCATTGCAGCAACATAAACATGAACACATGTCAAAAAATGACTCAAATCAAGCACTTGGTGTGTTAATTGCTGCACTGTTTTTCTTCTTTTTTTGTTACAGGACAGAACCCCTACAGCAAATTGCTGTCCCCCAAACACCAGATGAAATGGATGATGAGGAAGAAGATGAAGAAGAACAAGCAGAAGAGAATCATCTCCCACTGAAGAGGAATCATCTTTGTGTGAAATGGTAATTAGGGTTTTATTACATAACCAGAGGTGGTGAAAAATGCATACGATAACTGTAAGCAAAAAGTACTTAAGGTAGAAATATATTTCACTTTTATTTGCAATTAATAACCAGGTTATGTTTCTTTATTTCAGACCACTAAGCAAGAACATTCCCTTTACCTGGACATGTCAGATGATGATGAAGAAGAAGAAGAAGATGAACAACAAGCAGAAGCTGAATCATCTCCCACTGAAGAGGAATCATCTTTGTGTGAAATGGTAATTAGGGTTTTATTACATAACCGCAGGTGGTGAAAAATGCATACGATAACTGTAAGCAAAAGTACTACTCTACTAAGGTAGAAATGTATTTCACTTTTATTTGCAAATTAATAATTAGGTTGTGTTTCTTTATTTCAGACCACTGAGCATCAACATTCCCTTTCCCTGGACATGTCAGATGATGAAAAGAAGAAAAACAGGCAGAAGTAGCAGCAGAAAAGGAAATAATCCAAGGAAAACCACCTTCAAAAACAGCAATGACAGACATATCAAAGTGAAAATGTCCTCAAACTCAGAACATCAGAGAATCTATGACAGAAGAACTACTGCCTTTACTGTGAGAAGCCTTATGCTAAAATCACAAGACATCTGAAGCAGAAGCATTCTGCCAAAATTGAAGTGGCTAAGGCAATTTCAATGAAAAAAGGAACACACAAGCAAAATCTTGCTTTCAGCCAAATAAGAAACATGGGAAACTACCACCATAACTGTTCTGTCCTGTCCTCTGGGAAAGGACAAATCATACCAAAAAGACAAGCAACCTTTCCATCAACAGCACAGACTATCTGCCTTGCAGGTTTTGCTTTGCTATGTATGTCAAAACAGACCTCTGGAGGCATCAAAAGCGTTGCAAACAACAAGTCAACAAGGATGGACCAGTAAAAAGAAGGGTTCAGGCAAGTTGTTCCTTGATGCTGCCCACGGACAATACTTTTCCAGTGGACTTAAGAAAGTTCTTGAAGACATGACATACGACACTGTAGCTCAAGTAGTGAAGTCTGACATGCTTATCACTTCACTGGGAGAGAGAATGTTCCTCAAAAATGGAGAGGTTGGACGACATCAGGCAGACATCAGGAATAAGATGAGAGAACTGGCAAGGCTTCTTATTGTGGCAAGGAAAATCGACAAAGACATTGTCTTTTTGAAGGATTTGATCAACCCAGGGAAGTTCAACACAGTACTTGAGGCTGTAAAACAGATGACGGGTTTGATCACTCAACAAACCGATTCTTAGTTCCCTCAACTGCACTCAAATTGCGCCATTCCCTTGTGAAGGTGTCATATATTTTGCAAGGAGAAGCTCTACGTCAAGAGGACATTGTCTTAAAGGGAAGAGCAGAGCAATTCCTTAAATTAATCGAACTGGAATGGACAACACATGTGTCATCCAATGCACTGAAAACACTGTATCAAAAAAATGGAACAGCCCCCCAAATCCTGCCTCTATCAGAGGACATCAAGAAGCTCCAGGATCATTTAAAACACCTTGAAAAAGTCAACAAAAAAGCTCTCTTTGACAAACCTGAAAAAAACTCATGGAGTGAGCTGTCTAAAGTCACACTGACACAGCTGATTTTATTCAATCGTCGCCGTGAAGGAGAAGTTTCTAGAATGGAAGTCAACACATATCTGCAGAGAAACAAACAGAGTATGCAGGATGACATTCTGGAGAGTCTGTCACCTGTTGAAAAAAAGTTATGTCAGAAACTCACCAGGGTAGAGGTACGGGGCAAAAGGGGCCGTAAAGTACCAGTGCTGTTCCCAACAAATGTAAAAGAGTCTGTGGAACTCCTGATTAAAACCAGGGAAGAGGTTGGGATTCCCCCAAACAATCCCTACATTTTTGCCCGTCCGTGTTATGGATCACAGGAGAACATTCGAGGATGTGACAGTTTAAAGCATTATGCAAAAGCCTGTGGAGCCAAAGAACCAGAAAACATCACATCCACAAAATTAAGAAAACATGTTGCCACAGTTTCACAGCTCCTTAACCTGCAAACGAATGAACTAGACCAGCTGGCAAGTTTCATGGGGCATAATATCGAGGTCCACAGGGAGTTTTACAGACTCCCTGAAGAAACCCTCCAAATGGCAAAAGTGAGCAAACTTCTATTTGCCCTGCAAGATGGAATAGGCAAATTCAAAGGAAAATCTCTGGAAGAAATAACACCCAACATCAACTGTAAGTAAATGATTTAAAGAATCCCTCTACTTGTTTTTAAATACTTTAACTCATAATGGAGAAAAAAATACCTTTCGCTTTTAAGTATTCATTTTAAACATTGTGTTGCAGCTGAGCAGGACCTGAGCGACTCAGATGCAGAGGAAGTCCAATCTGAGCAGACTGCAACACCAGTCAAGAAGGTAAGATTTTCTTCTGCATGTAGTGTTTTAATGGCAAGAAAAAAATATGTCCACTAAATGCAGCCTGACTTTCAATTATTCAATCACCTACTGAATGTGTAAACATTGAATTGCATCAATGTGGTTTCAGGAAACTCAGAGGGTGGACATTCAGATCACAGGGCTGCTACCTCAAAGAAGAAAACTGGGGTCATAAAAACTCAGTCAAAAGGGTGAGTTTTCCAATGAATCTAAACAATATTGTATACATGAGAACTCTTGACATTTGTTGACTAAAATGGTTAGTCATTTCTATTCATCAATTTTTCACTGCTCTCTTTTGTTTATGTATAGAGACACCAAGAAGGCCCTGGTCACAGTCTGAGAGAAAATCGTGGAACAACCATTTCAAGGACTTCCTAAGGAAATGAAGCTCCCTGGAAACGTAACTGTCAAAGATGCTTAAATGAAATCAGACTCTAGGGACAATGGAGAGACTGAAAACCATAAATACTTTGTGCACAACAAATAGTATATATCAAAAAGATGTGTGACAAGGCGTTTAAGACCAAAAAACTGTTGGACAAATGTTGTTGTACTGATAGTCAGGATCCTGTATTGGGACTGCACTATTCAGTAGGAAAAACACACCTCAACGCATCACACGTCGAAGTCATCCACAGCGACAGCAGTCGGTGGAAAGAGTGAAGTCGCGCTGCCTTCACTCTCCTACCCATCGGCTCTATAGCCTATTCTATTGTATTATATAGTGTTTTTAAAAAACCAAAGATACTTTTTACATGTAGTAAGCATTTAGCTCACGCTAATTTATCAAGACTCGAGTAGGCTCCATCGCCTCCTGCCCTACAGCTCTCCAAACCGTTCAGTGCCCTGTCAGAATCGAACTAGTCGCGGCGATGTGGTTCGCTGGGCTCATCCGCTTCAAAGCCGAATGACCAGCCATCGTCACAGAAGAGGACCGCTGCCTTCACGGCTAAAGCTTGTAAGAGAAGCGGTAGCCAGACGATCCGGTGGCCTACACTGCCTGGATCGGCCCTAATGACAAGTTCCTCAAAAACAATCTCCGCAACCGACCGGTAAGCATCGTTGCTCTTCTTTTCATGTCCATCTGTAACCGCACTTGACTGTTTTGCTCCTGTCACCGGCCATCCACACCCCCCCCACCCCTCGTACGCTCTTCCCCCCAACCACAGTAATTATTGGTGACTCCATCACCAGAGATTTAACGTTTCATAATGCTGTCACACACTGCTTTCCTGGAGCCAAAGTTATGCTATTATAATTCTAGACTGCCGGGGAAGTTCCTTCCTTCCTATGACACACTGAGCTGCTCTCTCATCTCTGTTTTCATCTGTTTCCTTTTGTGTGCATCCTTGTCCCAGAAATACATGTTACTAACCTAGTTCCGGGGAGTTTACTCCCCGGAGTCCTTATGTTTTTTTTCGCAGAGCTATGCTGCAATGTCCGGTCGCGTCCTGCTACATCCTGCTGCGTCCACTGCATCCACCCATGCTCTGCTGTGCCAAGTTACATCCCGCAACACCCTCCTGTGCCCTGCTATGACATGAACTACAACGACTACCTTGTAGTCACTGTTCCATTATCTTTATTATGACTGCCACTGTTCATCACACCCCCAACCGGCCCCATCAGACACCGCCTATCTAGAGTCTGGGTCTGCCGAGGTTTCTTCCTAAAAGGGAGTTTTTCCTCGCCACTGTCGCAATAGCCACTGCATGCTTGCTCTTAAGGAATTACTGTAATGTGTGGGCTTTGAAATTATAACTAGACCTACTCTATCTGTAAAGTGTCTCGAGATAAATCTTGTTTATGATTGATACTATAAATAAAATTGATGAATTGAATTGTTGGTTGTGTGCCTTTTACTTAATTCAAACTCCATTTTACAATGCTGTACTATTTGACAGCCCTCAAGAGCCTTATCTATTCCCCGGTCCTGTCATCCGCGCTTCTCATCTACGCAGACTTTGCCTGTACATCCTGCGCGTTCGTTTTTGGCTGTCACATTGCTATAGTTGTAGGTCTGCCCTCCACTGTATCCGTCTTCCTTAAGTCTTGCCTTTCCTCCTGTCCGCGGGACTGTTAGTCT
>NC_050191.1:4690900-4803400 GCF_008315115.2 Sander lucioperca
ATGTTATACTAGGGAGGCATCATTAACATTGGGTAACCAGTTTAAATGTGCCCAACCTTATTAGTAACCAAATGTGAGGTTAATCCAACATAACGTGTGTTTTTCAAGTTTTGCATTGTTTAGCCTAGCTAGCCTAGTTAGCCTACAGGTCGAGGAGAAAACTCCTAAAGTGAACGCCATCACTGCACAGTGATCAACAACATATATGGCTGAAGACGATTTTCAGGTAAAAACGTTTGTCATTTATGCGATTATGCCTGAATGTGTAATAATGTTCTGTGGCATTTATAAATGTGACAGTTTGGGTGTGGGTAGGGAAGCACTAGTCTTCAGGGTTGTTTATATAAGTAATGGCACATAAGTGGTTAGTTAATTAAAGCTGTGTGTGTGTGTGTGTGTGTGTGTGTGTGGGTGTGTGTGTGTGTGTGTGTGTTTTTGTTTGGTGTTTCTTTGGACACAACCTTTATTACCGTTTTCTGTTTTCTCTCTTTTTGCTTTTCTTAGACCAGCAATGTATCACTGCAAAGAGTGTGCCCATAAGAGTAAAACTATAATAAGTTTTACTCAACATATGAAACTTTACAGTAATGCACCAAACTGACTTTTTACCTGTGGTGTACCTGATTGTACCCATGCATTCAGAAAATTTGCAGCCTTCAAGTGTCAGGGTTTTGGTATTTTGTGGTGTGTCTTATTTTTGTAGTCGGTTTCTGTTCTCTATTGTGCTTGTTTCCTGTTTTATTTTGTAGTCTGTCTTGTCTCCCTTGTCTTGTC
Source organism: Sander lucioperca (assembly GCF_008315115.2). Classification (NCBI taxonomy): domain Eukaryota; kingdom Metazoa; phylum Chordata; class Actinopteri; order Perciformes; family Percidae; genus Sander; species Sander lucioperca. Next base: position 4,691,675 of record NC_050191.1, read on the forward strand.
TAGCTTTCTTCCTGTCTTTGTTTGTTTCCCGCCTTTTTTGATTTGTTCCACCTGTTGTGTCACCTGCCTCTCGTTCCCTCGTTACCTTGTGTATTTAGCCTCTCTGTTTTCCCTTGTCTCTCGTCGGATCATTGTTTGTGTCTGGTTTCGTTCCTGTCAGCACGTCGTAGCCTGTTCTGTTGTTTTCTGCCTGCTCCATTTTTGGACCGCCTTTGGTTTGCTCCTGTTTGTGTTTAATAAATCCTCGTGCTCATTACTCCTTCGCCTGCTCTCTGCATTTGGGTCCACCATCCTTGCTAACCATGACATCAAGTCTCATCAATACAGAGATCATAAGGGGTATACGTCTCACAGGAGTGCTAGAGTTGAACAAATTGGCACAACACTGATTTGTCAGATTGAATTTTGTCAGATTGCATCTACAAATGTGAAGGAGTTTCTTAGTCATGTGAAAGGCCATATACAGGAGGGCAGGAAAATAACATGTCGTTTTTGTAACGACCTCAGACTCAAGACTGGTGGACTCAAATGCACGACTCTTAACTCAGTAGAAAGTTTTTAACAAGTTTACTTGGCAAAAAGATTCAACAAAAAGCGCTCACAAAAACCTGGAAACATGAAGGGATGGCTAGAATTCTTGACGACACTTTCACGTGGAACGAACAAGACGAACTGGCACAAGACAAAGGGAGACAAGGAACATTTATACATGAGGTAGGGGAAAACAGGTGAAAACAATCAGGGGCGGGGTAGACAATCACACTGGTGGGAAAATCACACAAAGGGAGGAAGTCGGGGTCTGAAACGAGAGGGAAAGTGAATACAAAATAAAACAGGAAGTGTACAACAAGACAAGAGTGACTAAACTTAACAAACTTGACGAGACATAACAGTTTTAGGGGTTTTGAGAAAACAACATCATTGAAGAGGTCCAAGAAGTACATGATGTTGCTCAGTCGCATCTCTTTTCAAATCTAAAAGAGAAATTGTCTGTGCTTGGGGTGCCAGACATGACTATTACAAATGTCATTGAGGATCTCACAAAAGATGACATATTAAAAAAGGGCAACAACATTTTACGTACAGATCAGCGCCGCAAGTCGGTGTTCAAAAGGAACTTCAATTATGTTGAACCTCTGCCTCTGTACTTAGGTACAAATGACTCAGGAAAGGAATGCTTTGCACATTATGTGTCAATAAAGGAAACTCTTAGTTCTCTCTTTGAGTCTGAGGCTTTCAAAAAGCAGTATGAAATGGCCCATTCTCGCATCTCTACCCATGATGTGTTTGAGGATGTATGGGATGGACAGAATACCACTGAAAATGTATTGCTTAAAAGTGAAACCTCATCGTTAGCCTTCAAGATGCTTTTGAGGTTGTCAATCCGCTAGGATCAGGCCAAAAAAAACACAAGGTACTGGCAGTTTATCTGACGCTTGGAGACATATTGCCCTACAACAGATCAAATACTGATCATATGCAGCTTGTCATCCTCTGCAGGGAAAAGTCCACTGATAAAACATCTCAAGGATCTTGTGGACAGTGGTATTGTTTTGAAGAATGGCAAAGTTATTCGAGGTTGTGTATGTGCTATAGCTGGAGATAATCTTGGTTCTCATGGTATTGGTGGTTTTGTGATATAGACAGACAAACATTTCAGTCAAGTCCATTGCCTGCTGGTTCAAAGAGAACAAAACATATACACGAATTAGGAGCAACAAACACAGAGTCACTGTGTGGCATAAAGTTTAACTCCATATTCAACCAGCTACGTTTCTTTCATGTTTGCCAGCCTGGTCTTCCACCATGCCTCGGACATGATCTTTTTGAGGGCATTGTTTTTGTTGACGTGGCGTTGTGCATCAACCACTTGGTAAAACAGGAAAAACAGTTCACTTATGTGGATTTGAATAGAAGTATAGGTCAGCCTACCTAGGAAATGAAGCAGATGACAAACCACCTGAGTTCAGCCCAGGTAGTGAGAAGTTAAGTGGTCATGCCGTCCAGAATTGGTGCCTGTTGAGAGTACTGCCTCTGTTAATTGGGGACAGGATCAACAATCCTTGCGAAAATGGTGTTTGGAAGTTGATTTTGCTCTTCAGAGAGATAGTCGCTTATGTATGTGCACCAGCAATTACTGCAGATCAGATTGCTTACGTCTATCAATTATGTAACATAAGAGGAATAAATGACTTAGGCAAATTTTTGAACATGCCTTTGTGACTTAAGCAATTTGAAACCTTCAACTCTGTCAACAATAAAGCATTTACTAACAAACTAAACATAATCCTGAGGAGGCACGTGCATCTCCTCACTTCTCCCTCTAGCTATTCTTTGCTGGGTTCTTGAATGATGCCTATTAATGTGGCAAATTGTCAAAGAACTGATGACACTCGACAGGCATGATGTGTTTCACTGAATGGCGATCCTGGAACTTTCTCTCCTTGATTGGCAGAGCACATGGAAACATTCCTATCCATGCTATCGGCTCATTTGGCACCTGTACCCTCTGTGGCAGCGCTTTCCACACAGAGTCCTCCGAGAAGGACAGCTTGAAATGGATGTTGCCTTAACTGCTTAACTGAAGAGCTGTAAGATATCCTTAACTATTTTGCATTCAATAGTACTACGCATGCTGTCACACTCCATTTGTGTGTGGCATGCAACAAGGTATTTCTGTGCATTCGCCACAAATGCATTGCGGTCCTGATAACCGCAACCGTTGCTCCACACTATCATCTCCTTGAGTTCTGGACAGGTCACCGAAACCGGGGACGTCTGGTCACCCTATACTACTGCCCTTTCCTTGCCTTTTCTGCATTTGGGTCCATGTCTAAACCAGCCGTGATAGTACAAACCAACCAATGCAATAGACCTAGCAGACACTATTTCCGATGAACTATGTGATCTAGTTTGTGACCTGGTGGAGCTTAAAACCATGTAGAGGAAGGCTAGCAGTGAGGGCCAGAAGGAGGCAAGTTTGTCGCTAGAAGGTGTCAGGAAAACCTTGTTTAAAGGACTCTGTTCCTGACTGGGCTATCAGCTTCATTTACACTCCAGCTCCTCCACCTGCTAATGGTTTGTCTTCCTCCATGCCTATTAGCTCCACAACTGCTTCCAACAGTCAACTACCAGCTCCTCATCTGATCCTTGGCCTGCTTCAATGCCAGCTAGCTGCCACCAGCCTCCTTTTTTCAACTTCAAGTTTCCTGCCTGTTTCTGAGCCTGCCTGCCTGCCTGACCTGCAGCCTGCCTCCCTGGAAAAAGGAGGCGTTCAACCTAGTAAAAACTCTGAGACTTTTATTTCACTGTTATTGACTATTTTTCCAAATGTGCAAAGGAAACTGAGAAGGCCAAGGCAGTCAGCCTCCAGTCAACAAGCCAGATGGCTGGTACTTCAGTAAAAAGCCAACCTGAACTCCTGCCTGTTTGCTCTATGGTTTACGTTGATGGTAACTTAGCATTTTACTAGCAATAGTTAACACTGAGCTGTTCGCTGCATCGGAATTCCGTACTGTGCTACAACATAATTAAACAAACAGTGAAAACGTTAACGTTATGTGAGATGTGCAACCTTAGTATGAAACCAGTGAGAGTGCACTGTAAAAAAATACAAAAAAATCTAATTATTATTTTTCTTATTATTATTTGGGGGGGGGCTTAGAAACATTTTGGGGTAGCTTCAGCCCCCCTAAAATAGGCCTAACGACGTCCCTGGTCTGTAGCTTCTGACTGTGACAGTCCATCCGGCGGGTGTGGCGCAGATCCGGGACAGCTGCGCAGACCAGACGCGCCACAACTGAATTAAGTCCGCCCGGCGAGTGTGGGCCGGATCCACGGGAGCTGCGCAGACCGGTGTTCTGGTTTAACGAGAGACCATGTTAACTGGTGACCGTCAGCCAAATGCGTCTGCTGTTGCACAGCACATATCGCTTTGCACAGCAGTAATGAAATGTGATTATTTTTCAGGGCGTGTTAATCCCCAAGCACTCCTAAAAAGCCTTCCAGCAACCAACAAGAAAACCTGGTTAAGGTAAGTGTTCCTTAAATTTGTTCAGAACACAAACTGAACGTTAATACATTTATGTCCACATACGTTCTTGCTTAGATTGGATATGTCATTAGATAAATGCCCCGTAGGAAAATAATTTCCGGACACAACCAGAACCATTCAAGCGAAAAAGCATTGAGTGTTAAATGCCACATGTCCCACTGTAGCCTTTCATCTCACTATATACACAGTTTGGTTTTATTTGTTAGCCCTGTGTTAACCTTGTTAAAGCAGCCATATTATGCTCATTTTCAGGTTCATAATTGTATTTTAAGGTTGTACCAGAATAGGTTTACATGGTTTAATTTTCAAAAAACACCATATTTGTGTTGTACTACAGTGCTCTCTCTCACTGCTGCAGATCCTCTTTTCAGCTGGTCTCTGTTTTAGCTACAGAGTGAGACCTCTTTTCTTCTTCTTCTTCTGTACTATCTTTGATTGCACTGCACATGCCCAGTAGCTCAGATGTAGATCATGTCAGCTAGCTAGCTCCATAGACAGTAAAAGAAAGGCTGTTTCTACAACTTCGGTCAGTTACAAGGCAGGATTAGCTGGGAGACTTCTAAATGAGGGCGCACATGGAAGTAGTTCTTTTGTAGATTATGGTGAACTTGTGTGTGTTGTAGCAGTGCTTTGCTATTGAGAACGAGGTAGCATGCTAGCGTTAGCATGCTAGCGTTAGCCATAGCGTTAGCATGCTAACGCTACGAGCTAATGGTTGCGGTTAGCCTGCTCGTTTCGGCTTGTGACGTCACAAGCCGTGCCGATTTTGACCAGCTCACCCAGAGACTGAAGGCAGGACACATTCAGAAACCGTATCTCACTCTAAACAGCATGGGTGGATTTTTTTCAAAGTTTGTATGTGTGTGGAAGCACCAGAGACAAAACATAACACCCCAAATCCCAGAAAAAGTGATTTTTTCATAATATGGGCACTTTAAGCTGTAAATGTAGCAATTTTTCTCTCACTTTCATAAGGAAAATTGTAGGGTATATCTATCCAGTTAGAAATGCAAAGTACCGCTTATTAAACAAGAACAAGAAAATATATGAATGGATTTAAACACCAGTGCAGCCAAACACTATGAACAATCTTTATCTAAACAACACACACTAGCACTCAGAACACACTGAAAGTAAAAAACTAGCATCAAACACCAATACAGAAACTAGAAACTTTTAATCTTTACAGTTTGGATAATTTAAGTGACTTTAATTTTAACCTGGTTACATTCCATGTTTTCTTACTGTAAGCTAATTTCATGAAAAGACCAAAACTAACAATATTCCTTAATTCTCATGAACAGGGGAATGTTGTTTAGTAGGCCTAAAGTATTGAGAGACAAAATAGCACATTGTTGGTTTTAGAGTTATGACTTTTGTTGACAATAAGAAAAAATGTGATTTAGCCAGCTAGATGGGCTGTAATATATTTGTTACTAAATTATGAATTTCTCTTTTGCTGCTAAGGCACAGAATGCCTTCAATAAGTATTTGGGGAGTCATCATCTAAAATGGAGCTGTTTGAAGAAGTTGCCAAACCTCTTGTCGATGACCTTATTCATGGAAAAAATAGTAAGAACACAGGCCATTTAAAAAAAGAAGCCATGTTTATTTCACTCCCCCAGACAATAACAGTTTAACTATAGCCACTTGCCTAATTTGCATACTAAACATCAGTAATTCTGTTGTATTTCGCAGGTCTGCTTTTAACGTACGGGTTCACAGGAAGTGAACTTACACCATGGGTGGACTTATACTGAACTCATTTGCACAGTGAAATCTCATACGTCGAAATCTACAACAATTGCATTTATGACCTGTTGGAGGGACATTTGAAGTGAGTGACTTGTTATGGAAACTTCTTTTATATATAAAAAACAGAAGTAGGGCTGCATTTCAGGATTTTATTTACGCAATACACCAATCGAAGACATGACATGTTAAAATGACGATTCATTTCTAACATGGCCCCAGTTAATGGGAGACACTACCTTTTGTCTCCAGTGTTGATGAGTGTTCATTTAGTCCTAAAATCATTACATCACCCCCTGCTACTGCTTGTAGTCTTTGTAATGGCAAAGCTCCTGAATGTCCCTAAACCTGCTGTCTGTTGCTTCATGATTGTCACTGCTTTTTTTTAGTGCTGGAATTAAGCAACATTAATATCCCCCTATATATATGTTATATATATGTTTGATATTGCATATCTGTTGCATGTCGTAAGTAACTAACACTGTTATGCTTTCAAGAACGACTACATCTAAAATACTAGAGAAGAGAAGATCACAACAAGAAGATGTATGTGGAGGGCATAATAAAGGTCAAAGTCAAGACTGTTGAGCACGCGTTAAAAGAACTCTCGAGAGGTAAGTTGTTTTAAGATCTGCATTTGGAAGTCAAAGCGTTTAAGGGACTTGCTAGAATTATTTCATTATCAAATGATAGACAGGACCAATATAAAGATATATTAAAGTTCAGTCTAGAGTAGTTTAAATTGCATGCAAATAGGAAATCTCTTTCACACTTGGTTTTGTGGCTTCGTGTGCCTTATAGGAATGGAGCCTTGTCCGATATTGTTGTGGTGTGAATATCTTTTGTTATGCATGTGGGTAATCAGCTCCTGCACAAGTCAGTTGGTAATGTGTTTGTACCAGGAAATGGTTAGACACGCCACACTTACGCCGATAACACTGCCAAATTGAGAGGAACCGTAACTAGACAGATGGCTTGGTCCTATAGATGTTTTAAATATGGAAAGTTTGAACTTTGAACTTAAGATGTTTTGGATATTTTTAAGTGAAGACAGAGCACTTCATGAGATTTTACTCTTCAGTTTTTAACCAGATCCCATGGTCTTCCTCAGCAGATGGAGTTTGCTTGGTTATTATGTGACCAAAGTATGGAACACAGGTGTTCAGTGATGGTGGCAACTGAGTAAACATAATCCACTGAGGAAGACTGTGTGATGTGCTTGAAAGCTCTGGAAAATGCTGGTAATTGGACTTTGACATTTGCTGTTTTGTGGGAAAAATTTCAAAGGGCAAAAATGAACGCTCAAGCTAAGGTTTATATTTACAAAACTCTAAAACATTTTTGTCTCGTCATAGTAGGAAAAACACAGACCAGACCAGACAAACTCATAACATTAACGATGGCTGCGTTCTATTCAAGTGTTCCAGTAAGACAGTGTGATTAGTGTACCAGTGAGCCAGAATGAACAATACCAGGACCCTGAAACTGAAGCAGCTAAATGAAATTTAGCCATCATTGATTTTATTATTTACACATGTGCCTTTCCTACTGTCAAAATGTGTTGAATGAAAAGGCTTATGCAGGTTAAAATGTTGCCAATATCCATTCTAAAAAGTCTTAAAATTATAGTATTGATAATGCTTAGAATGGGATATTAGATGTTTATATACAGTATCTTATTAATGACATTTGCAATAGCTTCTCTTTCAATATTTTCCTTTTCATGATCTCGAGGAGTGGAAATTAGTCATTTTATGTAATTCTAGTTAAGAGAAACAATTACAAAGGGCTTTTATAATACAATATATGTCGTCAAAGGTAGTAATCAAGGGATATTACAATAATGTATATGTCTCGATACAAGCAATACAAGCTCTTGTGAGTAAGGGCCAACTTCACCACACACTGGTGAACTGGACACAGCAGACAACCGTTAAATGCACATTTATCATTGCAGAAAATAAGAGTGTTGATACTAATGTTTCTGTACAAGGTGACAAAGTAAAATCAAGACGCTGCAACTAAACAAACACCACACAGCACTCTACATTGAAGTTTTCTTAAAGTATGCTTTCATTTTTTTATTTCATTTGAGAACAACATCGTGCAAAATAAATTTGACCACGGAAAATGTGCTTGACATTTGAATACTGAGTCAGATAGTGTGCCTGCCCTAACAACAGTCTGAAAAACATATATTTACTTTGTTCTCTGGTATCAACAGGATTTACATAGTGTGCCAAAATAAGTTTCTATTTCCCTCTCGAACCCCATCAATGCACACCTCCACCCACCCTTTCCCTGCACTGGTGTTGACAAATGGCCCTCCTCCTCTTGCGTTCGTACAGAGGAAGTGCAAACAGCCGTCATTAAAGCTGGACTATTTCTGCTTGTCACTTAAATCTGTCTGGCATTGCTCCCCATGTTTCGCAATGCACACGCTCATCACATAAACACATATACACAGAGCATTATCACATGACCCTAACAACCACAAAACAGTGCTGTCCATGGCTGTCAAGTGCATCTGCAGTTTGTGACATATTGTTATTGTCATGATTCATTGTTGGCAGGGACGTCACTAGGATTGAAAGACAGGGGGGGGCTTAGCCCCGAGGCTATGCAAAACTTTCCCTTGCAAAATCTTACTTACAAACTCTAAAGTTAGCTTTTAGATACGTCAAAGCTGCATGGGGGGGATTTACTTAGGCCAGACTGTGCTCCTGCTGAGTTCTTCTTTAGGCTAAGACTTAACAGCTATCTATCTGCCCGTGTAAATGTGTGGTAAAATAATCCCATACCTAATTCCTCTCTCTATTAGATAAGTTGCAGGTCAAAATAAGTCTATTTAATTACTAGGGGTGTAACGATACACATATTCATATTGAACCGTTCGGTACGAGGCTTTCGGTTAGGTGCACGTTACAAACCGAACAATTCGTTGGACTAATCCTATTTCATTTTTTTTAAAAGAGCTTAAATTGTGTGAAATATAATGTTCTCAGTGCCGCTGCACTCAACAAGGCAGCCCAAATGACGAAACAGGCAACATGCTGTCTGCCCTTCCCACTCCTAAAGAAGAACACACTACTCCAGTCAGGCATGATACGCTGAACTATCCATCCATCCATCCATCTTCGTCCGCTTATCCGTCGGGTCGCGGGGGTAGCAGCTCCAGCAGGGGACCCCAAACTTCCCTTTCCCGAGCCACATTAACCAGCTCCGACTGGGGGATCCCGAGGCGTTCCCAGGCCAGGTTGGAGATATAATCCCTCCACCTAGTCCTGGGTCTTCCCCGAGGCCTCCTCCCAGCTGGACGTGCCTGGAACACCTCCCTAGGGAGGCGCCCAGGGGGCATCCTTACCAGATGCCCGAACCACCTCAACTGGCTCCTTTCGACGTGAAGGAGCAGCGGCTCTACTCCGAGCTCCTCACGGATGACTGAGCTTCTCACCCTATCTCTAAGGGAGACGCCAGCCACCCTCCTGAGGAAACCCATTTCGGCCGCTTGTACCCTGGATCTTGTTCTTTCGGTCATGACCCAGCCTTCATGACCATAGGTGAGGGTAGGAACGAAAACTGACCAGTAGATTGAGAGCTTTGCCTTCTGGCTCAGCTCTGTTTTCGTCACAACGTCACAGCCTGGGTATCTTGCTCTGCCTTTGAGAAAATGAAAGCTCAGATGGGCCGATCTGGAATCTTCCCCTTATGAGGTCATAAGGAGCAAGGTTACCTCCCCTTTCTCTGCTTTGCCCGCCCAGCGAATTTAGCCCACCCATGAGAGAGAGACATCATGGCTTTCAAACGAGCAAAGTGGCAGTTGGTCAAGGCCACACCCCCACCCTCCACCTTGCCCCCCCCTCTCTCCTCCTCAATAGCTACAGACACAGAAATGGCACATACTAAGGAAAGCTCATTGTGGGACTGGCTCTAGTGGCTGTAAGTCTGCACTAACGCTGAATTTCAGGAAAGAGACTTCAGATACAGTATTAGGGGACCACTAAGGTCTATATAAAAGCATCCAAAGAGCACCATGTCATGGGACCTTTAAGGGGCTGATTTCAAAGATTCATTCTCTACTGCTGTACTCTGACTATTCAGCCTATGACTCACTGAAGCCGCTGTGGGAGCGTGATCTGAAGGTCACATTTAGCTCTGCAGATTGGACCAAGATTTGCAATGGAATCTTCCTAAAATGTACTTCGATTTCTATACATGAACAGAATTTTAAGTTTTTCCATAGGACTTATTTTACACCTGTTCGCCTCCAGAAAATGTTTCCCCACAGTTGAAATCTTTGTTATAAATGTAAAACACATAAGGGTACATTTATTCACCTGTTCTGGGCATGTGATCGCATCCAGACATTTTGGAAAGAGGTTCATTCTGTGGTTCAGGAGGTCATTGGTAAACAGTTTACATTGTCCTCATCATTTTATCTGTTAAACCATACTTTGGAGAAAAAAATCTTGACAAGGACACCAAATATCTGTTGATAATTCATTAATTTCTAGCTAAAAAATGTATTTTACTGAGGTGGTCTGCAAGTCCCAACGGTCGATATGTGGCTGTCACAGATATCGTCTCTTCTCCCTTTAGAGAAACTGACTTATGAGCTCAATCATAAGTCCGACAGATTTTGGAGACTTTGGAGACCACTGCATTCCTTCCTGCAGAGACTCTGACTTCACTGTGTTTGGTTTAATCTGTATTTACTTAGTTATTTATTTCTTGTACAGTACTGTTTTTTTTTTTTCTTCCATACTTCTTTGAACTCAGTTTGAAGACAATGCAGCGTCTGTTGTTCGTTTTGGGTGGGATTTTTCTGTTGTATGTTTTTGTATATATATATGTGTACAGTATATATACTTTTTTCTGTTATTGTGTCTGTTAAACTCAAAAATCCCCCCCCCCCAAAAAAAAAGAGAGAGAGAGTGGTGGATGACAGGTCATCCTCCACTCTCAACCCACCCTTCTGTCACTAGAGCAGCAGAGGTTAAAGCCTTCACTTTGGCACAGAAGACTGCATTACCTCGCCACAGAGTTAATGACAGAGTAACTGCGTTTATTGTTAAAGGGATGTTGCTTTTCTCAACAGTGGAGGCCCAAAATACTCCCCTTCCTCCCGAGATGGACAGAGAAAGGTATAGATTAACAATTTCAAAATAACCAATCATGAAAGTTAGGTTAGAAAGAATGTTGGTAGTGGAGCAGTAAAGCTAGGTCTAACGTTACGTTGCTTTGGCTAATCTAAAATAATCATTCGGTACATGCACAATGAACTAAGCAAAGAGTATTAAAATATGGGATAATGATGGGAAAATATTTAAGGGAAGACATCAGGAAATAAATCTAAATAAGGGAGAATGGGGAAATGGGAGGGTTGACAGGTATGTGAGTCATTCTATAATTAAGGGTACCTGTCATGTCCATGGGTTGTATTTATAATTTTTACTGAATATTCACTTCAAGCAATGATCACTTTTATGTTGGTGAACATTTGTCTTTCATTTCATGCAAAAAAAGTCAACCTGTTCCATAATTCTGTAGGAAAAAATGCATATGCTATACTGGAAAGTTTCTACTCCTCCTCTTCAATATTTAATCAATATTATTGTCTGTATATAGAGTGGATTAATTAAAAATGTATAAAAAACATGAATTGATCAAGGCTATACGCTGTCAGCTAGCTAAAGCTACAGCTAGGCCTAAAATGGAAGAAATGTCAACTGTGTTACCCATCAAGTGTAACACAGTGGACAAGGATTAACACGGTTGACAATGTTGGCAGAGTTTATTGTCATAGCTTATGCATTGAGTGTTGTTGATTAAAAAAAAACATTCATTAACTATTGTTATTACACAGGAATTACATGGTAAAATACGAACAAGTGTTATTACTAGGGCTGTCAATCGATTAAAAAATGTAATCTAATTAATTACATACTCTGTGATTAATTAATCGAAATTAATCGCATACATAATTAACGGTGCCTGAACCGATACTTTTTTTTAATTTATTTTTTTTTAATATATTTTATTTATAGCTTTTCTGTTTAACAAACAAGAAAAAGCAGAGTAGAACATAACAAAGCAACCCGCCCATAGACAAGCAAAAAACAGACAATAATAATAAACTAACAATTAGGTAGCTAAATGAAAAAGAAAATATTGTAACAAAGTATACATTATACATGTACAAACACAGGATCAAATGAAAGAAATAAAGTAAGAAAGAAATGATGCTCTTCTGAGAAACAGTAAAACCAGTTGACACATTCACCAAGTGAAAATCAGGCATTTTAAGACATTCTTGATAGATAAGATAAAAATGGTTGCCAAATTTCGTCAAAGGTTACCGAGTTGAGGGAGACATTGTATCGTACTTTCTCCATATGTAGCAAGTTGGACATCTCTGCTAGCCAGGTCTTAAAAGAGGGGACATCCTCGCTTTTCCACAATGTCAAAATGTTCCGTTTGGCAATAATCATGCCATATTGAACAGTCTTGCGATGTAGGTGGTGCAACATTTTTAGATGACTGGTCCTGCCAAAAACCGCAGCACATGGGTCTAGTACAATGTCACAGTCATAAACAATGGAGAGGCAGTTAGAGATATCTGACCAATATCTGTTCAGCTTAGGGCAGGACCAAAAGAGGTGACCCAGGGTGCCCTCAGCAGACTTAACATTTCGGACAGTATGGGGAGACAGAAGGATAGAAAGAATGTAGTTTAGTACAGGAGTAGTGAAGTCTATGGAGCACTTTGAATTGGATTAGCTGGTGTCTAGAATTTATAGAGCATTTGTGGATGTCTTTAAGTTTTCATCAGTAATTATCACACCCAGGTCCCTTTCCCATGCTTCTTTCAAATTCTGTGTGAGAGTTGGGTTAAATGCTGTAAACAGGTCAACAAATCGAGAGACACATTTTTTGGAGTCGGGGCTGATTCATTAAAGTATAAAGTTAAACAGGGGCTGGCATTAATTCAAAATGTGGTAAATTCGTCCGGATGTAATTTCTAATCTGGAGGTAGCGAAAAAAGAGTGTAGGTGGGAGAGTGAACTTCTCCTTTAGCTGAATGAAGGTCGCAAAAGTGTTATTGACGTATAAGTCTGCTACAGTGACGATGCCTCTATTTTTCCAGATCTTAAAAGCAGCATCAGTGAGCGAAGGGGGGAAGGCGTGATTATAGAAAACAGACGTGGCAGTGGATGTTTCAGGTGAATTAAATGATTTCCTTATTTGATACCAGATTCTTAAAGAACTTTTTACCATGAAGTTATTACCTGATATGGTTGAGAGAGGGTTGGCTGATGAGAAGAGAAGAGCAGGAAGAGAGCTCTTAGAAATATCCTGCTCAATGGCAAGCCATGGTGGAGTAGAGGCAGTAATGTTACCTGGGTATGCGTCTTGCCAGTACATTAGTGCTCTAGCATTTGCAGCCCAGTAGTAGTGTCTTAAAACAGGTAAGCTGAGGCCCCCGGCAGATTTGGGCTTGGTTATATGCTTTTTAGAAATACGGTGAGGTTTAAATCCCCAAACAAATGGTAAGATAATTGAATCTAATTGCTTGAAGAATGCTTTAGGTACAAATATAGCATATATGCAATATGGCAGGTTTTGGAAGAGGTAAAGGAACCTGGGGAGTGCAACCATTTTAATTGTGTTAACGCGACCTATCATTGACAGAGGTAGTAGTCTCCAGGTCTCAATGTTGCTCTTAAGTTTTTCTAGCAAGTTCAAGTAATTCAATTTATAAAGAAGAGTAGGATTTTTGGGAATGACGACTCCTAGATATTTAATCTTGTCTTCAGTGATATGGAAGGGCAAGTTGTTAAGAAAATCAGGATCCATGTCTCCAACAAGAGGCATGAGTTCACTTTTCTCCCAGTTTATGGTGTAACCAGAAAATCCACCAAATGTTTTAATAAGTTCTAGCAGCGGGGGTAGGGAATTTTCGGGGTGGGACAGGAACAAAACCACATCATCTGCATATAGTGAGATGCGGTGGTCTACTCTGCCTAAGATTAATGGGGTGATAGAGAGATGATTTCTTATACTGATGGCAAGGGGTTCCATCGCAATCGCAAACAATAATGGGCTCAGAGGGCAGCCTTGACGACAGGAACGTTGTAGTGGGAAAATGGGGGACCTATTATAGTTAGTGATGACAGAGGCCGTTGGAGCAGCATATAACATTTCGACCCAGGAAGCAAAGCCATCACCTAGACCAAACTCCTTTATTACTGTTAGGACATATCGCCATTCTATCTGGTCAAAGGCTTTCTGGGCGTCCAGCGCTAAAATAGCAATTTTAGAATCTTTGTCGTATCTGGAGTACATAATATTCATGAGCCATCTGACATTAAAAAAAGAAAATCTTCCTGGAATAAATCCTGTTTGGTCATGGTGGATTATGTTTGCGATATGTTTATTGAGTCTGTTTGCGAGTATTTTAGTGAACACCTTAAGATCGCAGCCAAGTAAGGCGATGGGGCGATATGAGGTGGGATCAGTCTCATCTTTATCTTTTTGCAGTATCAGGGAGATATTAGCAGAATATAAAGATTCAGGTAGATGACGAGTTACAATAGAGTGATTAAACATCCTTAACATAATTGGAGCAACTTTGTCTGAGTATGCTTTATAAAACTCAATGCTAAATCCGTCTGGGCCAGGGGTTTTCCCATTGGGGAAGGACTGTATTGCTTCTTTGACTTCCTCTAGTGTTATATTTGCATTCAGCTCTTTCTGTGCAGAAGAGCTTATTTTAGGTAGGTGAAGGGCTTGAAGGAAGTCGGATATTTGAGCGGTGTCAGCTGAGGTTTTGGAGGTGTAAAGGTCTTCATAAAACTTAGGGAAGGTTTCATTTATTTCTTTTGGGCACGTGAAAATGGTTCCCGCTTTGGTTTTTATTTTGTGAATCATCCTCCTAACCTGTAGGCCTTTGAGCTGGTGAGCCAGTATTTTATCTGGTTTGTCAGCGATCTCAAAATGTTTTTGTTTTATCTTTAAAAGCATCAGGCTTACCTGATTGGAAAGGATAGAATTATATTTAAATTTCAGTTTCATAATATCATTTAGTTTGGTTGGCGAAGGAGTGATTCTATAATCCTGTTCAAGCTTTGAAAGTTGTGTGGTAATTTCAGTTAGCTTCTTCTTTTTGTCTTTATTCAGTTTGGCCTTTTGAAGGCTTCCCATATAGTTGAGTCAGTCACTTCAGAGGTGTCGTTGTGAGAAAGATAATCTGTGATTAAGCTGGATGTGTTTTGGAGAAATTGTGCGTCATTTAAAAGTAGTGGATTGAATCGCCAGGTGAAGGTGGGCTTTGCACTGCCAAACGTGATTTTTAATTCGACAGGACTGTGATCAAAAATTATTATATTGTGGTATTTAGTAAAGGTTATGTCCGCAGTCAGTCTAGCGTCTGTGAGGAAATAGTCAATTCTTGTGTATGATTTATGTACAGGTGAAAAAAAAGAATAATCTCTGTCAGTTGGGTGTTGTAGTCTCCAGATATCAACGAGATTCATATTTCCAATTAGATTATTTAATGCAACGGAGGATCTAGAGGGGGAAACAGGACGGGTGGAGAGTCTATCAGTGAAGCAGTCCAAAATGGCGTAATCTCCACCTGCGATTAAGTGAGTAGTAGATAGGTCTGGGATGAGATTAAAAACTCTCCTAAAAAAACAGGATTGTCGAAGTTTGGTGCATACAA
Source organism: Sander lucioperca (assembly GCF_008315115.2). Taxonomy (NCBI): domain Eukaryota; kingdom Metazoa; phylum Chordata; class Actinopteri; order Perciformes; family Percidae; genus Sander; species Sander lucioperca. The sequence goes on from NC_050191.1 coordinate 4,707,205, forward strand.
GTTTAAGAAAGTTACATGTTGTGATAATATATGGCCTGTTACAATGAGATAACGTCCATTTGGGTCAGAGATGGTTGAGACATGTTCAAATGGGATGTTTCGACCAATTAATATGGCTACACCTCTGGCCTTGGATGAAAAGGTGGACTGAAATATCTGTGATATCCAACTACATTTTAACCTCCATTGTTCCCCATGCTTTATGTGCGTTTCTTGCATAAAAATAATATCCCCAGATAAAGATCTTAAATGAGAGAAGACCTTGCCTCTTTTCAGAGTGGACCTTAAACCTCTGACATTCCAGCTGATTAATGATAGGGTGCCACATTGTGGCGAAAGATGAGGACTTTTAGTGGCCATAATTAAGGATAGTTAAGCAAAGCTGTTTTAATATATGAACAGTTGCACTGGCGACGGTGCAGAATGGGAAGAGCAGGAGTAACCTAGGTAAACACAAACAGACTAAACAACAATAAATAAAAAAAACCCACAACAGGAACCCCCCCCCCCCCCCCCCCATTTTCCCACTTCCCCAAACGAAGTGGAGTACAAATTCCCTCATGGACATTGAGAGACAGCTGGGCACTACATGCCTAAACATACTGACTGCGTAGGCTAATAAAAATAGCAGAGGTCCTGTCCCATCTACCCTCGTGTCCGTAACAATTGCTCTTAAGATTAATTTGAGCAGCACAAACTTCTTAACAAAAAGCCGGAGAACCACAGCCTCCTCTAGCGCAGCTGGCATCTGCAAGGTGTTCGGGCTCAAGTGCGCTGCAAGGCAGTGGCAGCCGCAACATTGATAAACCTGTCTATGTACGTTTCAGCGTCTGCCGGGTCCTGGAATGTTTTCTGTTCCGATCCAAACGTGAAGATCAGGCGCGCAGGGAAGATGAGACCATGTTTAATCCCAGCATCTCTAAGCTTTTTCTTAACTCCATCAAAAGCACGGCGTTGCTCCATTATTTCAGGGGAGAAATCAGGGTAGTTGCTGATGCGAGTTCCATTGAACGACAGGGGAGTTTGTAACCGGGCAAGTTTCAAGATTTTCTCTTTTTCCAGGAAATGGTGGAGTTTGGCGATCATAGTGCGCAGGCGTGCAGATGAGGGTTGCGCTCCTATATGATGCACCCGATCCACTTTGAGTCCGCTGGGAAAGTTGTTTATCCCAAGAAGCTGTGGCAGGAACTCCGCCATGAACTGCGTCGGGTTGCCCTTCTCCGCCTTTTCTGGTAAGCCTGATATTTTAATGTTTGAGCGCCTCGATCTGCTTTCTAGGTCAATTAGCTTGTGCTTCGTGGCCTTGTTGATCTCTGTCAGTTTCTCGCATCGTTTCTCCAGGACTGTAATGCGGGACTCGTGGTCAGTGGCGCAACCTTCCAGGTCAGCAATGCGAGCTGCATGGTCAGTCAGGGAAGTTTGTACTTGTTCTAGTTTCGAGTCCAGTGCGTTGAATCTAGAGTTCATGTCCTCTTCGAGCTTTTGGATGGCCGCCAAGATAACGGTCAGTGTAGGTTGTTGGCTCGGGTAGTCCTCGGAGCTAATGCTGGCGGAGGGGTTGGAAGTTAGCTCGGTAATGCTAGTTAGCTCGGAGTTGCTAACACTGACATCTTCTTCCATAGTAGAGGCAGCTTTACCGTCTTTCTTTGGGGCTGGTTTTTGGCTGGCGGATTTCCCCTTTGCAGCATTTCTAGCAGAGCTGCTCATGGTTAAATATTTTCCGTGCAAGTGTAGATTTTAAATGTAATTTGAGCGAGGGTAGTGGAGCCACTCGAAAAAGCGTCTACTCCATGCGGTGCTCGACAGCTCCCCCCTGAACCGATACTTTTTAAGAAAGTAAAAAAAGAAAAAAAAAAAGGGTACTAAACAACAGTTGGTGACATTAAAGAACGGCTTGTTTATTGCTAAGGCCATATGGTCAAAATTAAATGATTTAATAATAATGTATAACAATAACTTATTTCACTAGTAAATTGCTGTTGAACGACAAAAACAACCACCAGATGGGAAAAGGACATTTACAAAAACTTCAAATGCACCACGACGCTGTAGTTTACCAGTTTCATTGAACACTGTATTGTCTGTGTTGTTTTTCCGATGGCAGCTGCAAATTGTTACATCCCGGTGTTGAATCCTCTACAGTAAAACACAGTCAAACTTTACACCGTTTAGCGTTAGCTGTCAGCATTTTAAAGCCCATGTTGCAGGGTTTATTTTCTAATGAATTTGTGCAATTTGCTTGTTTGCTTGTAAACATTTAAACTGTTACTCAACAACATCAAATACAATGGATATCACAAAACGGAATAAAATACGAAAAAGTAGTACTATTTTACAGCGGTTTGCAATGATTCTCTTTTCCCCCACAATGCATTGCACTACGTCACGTTGGGGAGACGACAGACGAAAGCCCCGTTAGGGATGGGCGATACCACACTTTTAGGATTCGATATGATACCGATACTTTTTCTTGCATTTTCATCGATATCGATACCGATACCGTTAATTTCTTATTGGCAATTTTTGTCAGTAAAAATATTATTACATTTAAGACAAATCACAAGACAAATACAGACCATTTATACAAAATGTATTATGGTCAATACATAATAAAATTAAAATTAAAATAAATAACATAAATATGAATGAAATAAATTAAATATGAACAAAACATACACATTTTCAGGCCCTTGGCTGTGTCGCACGTTGACGCTCATTCACTCGTCTCCTGTCACGTGACATGGGACAGCTCAATACGCTGCCAGGTACAGGGGCGTCCCGGCACATAGTAATTTAAGTAATTAATCTAAAACAGCTGAAAGTGATGCATACACCCCCAATTATTATTTTTTAGTTTATATCAATATTTTTTTAAGGAAATCAATGCCAAATGAGTAGCGTGAGTATATCGATCTATCGATACCACAGGATCGATACGCCCATCCCTAAGCCCCGTCTCTGTTCACTGTCTATGGGCTCGGTCTGTGCCACTAGTGTTGCAAAATATGGCTTTGGTCTCGACCGAGTCCATGTGTCTTTATTATGTGTATAATAATATTGGAGGGAAAGTGAAACACAGCTTGGACGGGGATACTGTTCGGCTTTTCACAAGTTTAGACAGCTAGCTACGCCGATGTTTGCTAACGTTAGCGCAACAGCGTTAGCCTAGACTGCTAGCTAGGTAAATATTACGACTGCCTTCGGAGTTTCCTATATCTGCGTCCACGTTGTCAACATAAGACGTGTTGCGTTAGTGCTTCTTTTGTACCATCATTTTATTGAATGAAATGTTAAGCTTCGCTCCTACGAGATGGGTGGTTTTTTGTTAGCTACATACAAAGCTAACTGGCTATAGTTAGCCTGTATGCTAGCGGAATTAGCTAACGTTGCGTAACCAGCCAGCAACTTCGGCAATCGGCAGTAGTTTCGGTAAGCTAACCACGACAGTATTGTCGCCCACAATCAACCTCTGCTGCTAAAAGCAGTCAATCTGCAGTGACGTTTGAAATAGAGACGCTTATGGATGTGTTAGCTGTCGTGGTTAACTCGCCGGAACTACTGCCGAAGCTGCTGGCTGGCTACGCAACGTTAGCTAATTCTGCTAGCAAAGGCTAACTATAGCTAGTTAACTTTGTGTGTAACGTAGTTAACAAAAACCCACCCATCTCGTAGGAGCGAAGCTTAACATTTCATTCAATACAATTATGGTACAAAAGGAGCACTAACGCCACATGTCTTATGTTGACAACGTGGACGCAGATATAGGAAACAACGAAGGCAGTCGTAATATTTACCTAGCCGTCTAGGCTAACGCTGTGGCGCTAACGTTAGCAAAACGTCGGCGTAGCTTTAGCTAGCTGTCTAAACTTGTGAAAAGCCGAACAGCATCCCCGTCCAAGTAATAAATAAGGCAAATATGTTGTTACTGGAGCTAGTAGGGTCCATCAAAACGTGAGCTATCTAATCGATGTGTGTTTACAACGTCAGGGGATTTCACAGGTGGGACTGACAAGTTAGCCCATAGCTAGCATGATTCCTTCTATTTCTAGATCTAGCTAGATTACCAGTACTTATCTGAACTAACGACATGAACACTGTCACTAAATATAAAGAAAACATTGACTTTCACTCGGTGCTATTCACTGACAGTAAAAACACCTCATCCCAGTCAGTCACCATAGTTCTACTAGGCTGAGGCATGTCTCCCCAACGTGATGTCATCACCGAATTGCGTTAAAAAAACCCACTAAACGACTAAAACGGTAAAAACTGGCCTTTAACACTATTTGGTGACATTTTTAACAATGATATACATATGTTGAGTGCTTTATGTACCCATTAATCAACAGTGGTGGTTAACCTGCAACATGGGCTTTAACCGTTTTTAATTCAGCTACTAACGTTAGCTGCTGTCGAGTATAGTGTTAACTAGCGTCACGTGCAGCAGTGTTTGTGTTGTCTGTATCGTTCAGAGCATCAGAGAGAAGCGCAGACATATCAGTGGCACCATATTTCGGTAGCCAGGGTTGGCAGGAAGAAGATTTTTACAAGTAAATGTTCCAATTAATGATCCAGGCAGCACATTCTCGTCTCCTTCCTTCATTTTACAGTCGAATGGTGGCTAGAACGGCTCCAGGTCAAACGTCAATATGGAATGGATCAATCTGCGTTATTTTTTTTTTTAACGTGTTATTTTTTCTCAGATTAATTAATCGAAATGAACGCGTTATTTTGACAGCCCTAGTTATTACAGTCATTTCTTAAAAACCTGTTATTCACGCATTACTTTTAGAGGGGATTAACAGATCTCAACACTATTAAGTCATTACATGCAGTGTTACATAAACAGAGTGATTTGTTTTTTAGGGAAATTAGGTTATCTACTGCTGAGAAGCAGCACCAGTACAGGGCTCGTCGTGATGCTGATCCTGGAAGAAGGGCTGTGTATTTACAGAAACACAGAGAGACGTGGCATGAGGACAAAAAGCTAGGAAAGGTGAAGGCATTGAAAGATTTAACCCTTGTGTTGTCCTTCAGGTCACCGGGACCCGGAGAAGAGCAAACAATAACGCCAGGCCAATACAAAACGTCAAATAAACTGGACGGGTCCCGGTGACCCGAAGGACAACACAAGGGTTAAGTGAGAGAGAGGAGAGAAGGAAAAGAACATATTGGAGAAGAGCCCAACACCAATCCAGAGAGAGAAAGCACGTGGTAAAGAACCAGAGGCCTGAACTACGAAGCAATATTTGGCGAGGTAAGGTTCAACCCAGGGTTTTGTGTATCACGACGGTGGATCACACAACATAACCTGCTCGGGAGCAGGTTATGTTGGAGATTAGAGATCAACCGGTGTAAAAGCACCGCCTACTGACCAATCGATACTCAATTGATAACTCTTAGAAGATCCGGTGGAGCTCGGTGCGTGGAGAGAGAGAGAGCGAGAGAGAGAGAGAGAGGTGCGCTCATAAAAGTTAAAACATTTACAGACCTACAACCCTGTTAACATTCCCTGATGGATATTTTTTATGAAAGATAGGCCTATATATTTTCAGCAGAGGGAATTACGTAGGCCTATAGGCTATTTGTCTGCTTCTTGAGCCGTGTGTTGCCAATGCCACATCGGTTTGAAATGTTTTTTTATATTTTTTATTTGCTTATATTTTTTATTTGCTCTCACGATTGCTTACCGCTGCCAGGGTTACAACTGATAATATAATAGGCTAAAGCAACGACAGTTTATGGAAAGCACAATTGTAATTATGGTCAGATCTTTGTGCCTGACTAATGGGGAAGTGATATTGATAAGCGTTGTGATTTACGCATAACGGCGTCGGCTTTTTTTGCCAGCTTTCCTTCCTGCGTTTTGCCTGTAAAGCTGTGTCTGTGTTCTTCATATTTATGTAGTATTATTGTTTGCTCTTCTTATGTAAAATATGCTGCTCTGGTAGATGTTTGCAATTGGTCGTGCTGTGCAAACACCTCCTCTTTTATGTGAACGCGCGCGTCGCTGGATTGAGAAACCAGCTGGGTTGATTGAATTAGTTGTTAACCACCGTCGTCACACAGCTTATGCAGGACCACGGTTGTTAGGTTAGGTGAAGCCGGGTAACTGAAATAAATCCAGGGCATGCTGATCCTGCTTTGTAATACAGGCCTCAGGTTATCCCAGGCAACACTCCACACTGGAATTCTACATGTTGGTGGAGTGGAAGAACATGTGTGCTTTGGCACAATCAGCTCATCGAAAGAGAGAGGCCCAGCAGCCATATCGATCAGACCATATATCCCCAATACTTGACCTGGTCAAGGCTTCACATCCCAATGTTAATGTGGTGCATTTCTTCAGCGATGGGCCATGCACACAATATAGGCAGAAAGGCAGTTTCTTTTTTTGTACTAAGCTGAAGCAATGTAGGTTCCAGTCAGGCACCTGGAACTTTTTTGAGGCGAGCCACGGCAAGGGTGCTCCAGACTCCAGATGGAGTTGGAGGCCTCCTCAAAAGGACTGCTGACAGACTTGTCAGCAATGGGAAAGACATACTGAATGCTGATCTCTTCTCAAACGCACTGGTGGATGCGCAGACCTCAGTAAAATTGTTCTACATAAGTGAGGATAGTGTAAATAGATGACGCCACAAAGAATATGCCAGATAGTCTCCCTGCGGTGCTGTCAACCATGCACATTCACCAAGTAGTAACAGTTACCCAGGGACAAATCAGTTACCGTGATGTAAGCTACCTTTGCACAGCAAGACAGACCCTGAGGTGTCAATGTTATAATACCAAAACCTTTACCTTTGAGGTTCAGGCAACAGCACCCATAGCAGAGGATAACAGTCAGAACCTGACCGAAATTTCTTGGCAAAACTCTGACATTATCGGCCGACTAAACGAGACGAAATAACGTTATAACGTTTAGTCGCGTTATTATTATTATTTTGTAGTATTTCTGTTTCCTGTGTCTCTCACTTCAGGGGCTGCATCAGCGACGTCACTTCCTCAAGCCCCTTTCGCGGCGTTAGTTAGGGTAAACGAGCCTGACACAGAGAGAAAGGGAACGATGGCCGGCCAGCTGGGGTTTGGGATAAAAAGGAGAAATGACAAAAAGTTATAAATACATAGAAGTGGCAAAGAAAATGGAATGTGTTGTTTAAAAAGATGAGGAGAAATGCGGCCACAAAAGCGCAGGAAAGAACACCATGAACCTTAAAGCCCATGTTGCAGGTTAACCACCACTGTTGATTAATGGGTACATAAAGCACTCAACATATGTATATCATTGTTAAAAATGTCTCCAAATAGAGATTGAGGCCAGTTTTTGTCGTTTTTGGTATTAGTGGGTTTTTTAACGCAATTCGGTGATGACGTCACGTTGGGGAGACATGCCTCAGCCTAGTACTAGAACTATGGTGACTGACTGGGATGAGGAAGAGGTGTTTTTACTGTCAGTGAATAGCACCGAGTGAAAGTCAATGTTTTCTTTATATCTAGTGACAGTGATCATGTCGTTAGTTCAGATAAGTACCGGTAAACTTATCTAGATCTAGAAATAGAAGGCATCATGCTAGCTATGGGCTAATTTGCCAGTCCCACCTGTGAAATCCCCCGACGTTGTAAACACATTTTCGATTAGATATCTCACGTTTTGATGGTAGCCTACTAGCTCCAGTAACAACATATTTGCTTGTGTTTATTTATTACTTGGACGGGGATGCTGTTCGGCGTTACACAAGTTTATAGACAGCTAACTAACGCTCTGCCGACATTTTGCTAACGTTAGCGCAACAGCGTTAGCCTAGACAGCTAGGTAAATATTACGACTGCCTTCGGAGTTTCCTATATCTGCGTCCACGTTGTCAACATAAGACATGTAGCATTAGTGCTCCTTTTGTATCATAATTGTATTGAATGAAATGTTAAGCTTCGCTCAGTAAGAGAGAAGCATTTTCTAGAGCAGTAGAGAACACTAATACCAAAGTTGATTCTTTTTAAAATATAATCAATATGATACTTAAATGAGAGCTCAGAGTCTAGCCAAAGTCCAAGGTATTTGGTGTGTTCAGCTTTTTGCAATGAACTACCATCAGAACATGTAATTGTGACCTTTTAATTTGGCTTTGATGGTCTGTGGCGTTCCAAAAATCATAATGTGAGATTTGGTTTTATTAAGTAGTAATTTATTTCTTATGAGCCAGTGTTGTAGACTATCAAAGTCAGACTGCAGAGTTGATTCTATCTGTAATAAATTAGTTTTGGAAGTGTATAATACTGTATAATCTGCATAAAGCTGAACACAACATTCAGAGCAGATTGATGGAAGGTCATTAAAAAAAATAGAAAAGAGAAGTGGACCAAGAGTTGAACCTTGAGGGACACCTTGTTGCTGAATTAATATATCGGATTTGCATCCTTGTATCATAACACATTGTTTTCTGTTATGGAGATAAGAATTGAACCAGAGTAGTACATTACGTGACAGACCAGCAGAGAACAATTTATCTAAGAGCAAATAGTGATCAATCTACGCTTTTGTTAAATCAATAAAAATTGCACCAGTTAGTTGACTGCTATTAGATGTGGAGAAAATATCATTTGTAAGCTTTAATAGTGCAGTGGTTGTGGAGTGATTTGATCGAAAGCCAGATTGGAATGGCGATAAGATATTGCACTTATTTAGATAATGGGACAGTTGATCGTAAATAATTTTTTCAAAAACTTTTGCAATAGAACAAATGATTGAAATTGGTCGATAATTATTGGGATCAAGACCATCACCACCTTTGTGAAGTGGAGTGATACGGGAACATTTCCATATGGCAGGTATTTCACAAGTGGATAAAGACATTAAAGAGATCACATAACGAATACATAATGATATGAGATGATAATTTTAGAAATCTGGCTTCAATGCCATCCAACCCAGGACCACTGCTCACTTTTAGAGCATTGATTGCATTTTGTACCTCCACAGGTGTTATATGCTTGAAAGATAAACTATGACTGGGCAGGAAATTGTTTAATTGACAATCAGTAGAGAGATTAGGAACTGTAGCTGAAGATACCTGGGAAAAAATGCTGATTGAACGCTTGTGCAATTAGTAGTGGGTCTTGTAAAGTGATATTATTGACTGTGAGTTTAGTAGGTGAGGATTTCTTGGATGTGTTAATTATATCTTTAATTGTATTCCAGAACTGTTTAGGGTTTTTAAAGTCATGTACAAGGGCTTCCTTATAATAGCTAGATTTAGCATTTCTGGACATAGTTTTGCTAAAATTTCGCAATTGCCTATACCTTTCCCAGTCAGTCGGGTCTTTGGTTTTATGAAAGTTAGCCCAGGCATTATCTCTCCGTCTGAATGTACAAATTTAGAGTATAGAAAGTCCCATGCATTATTTACATCTGGAATAAGATAAAACCTATCCCAATTAATTGAGATCAAGTCATTTATAAAGTGATTTATATTCAATGTCTTGTCTTGTCTAATTCTAATTAATTTGGGTGGTAATTTTGGCAATTTAATTTTCCAAATGCAATATACAATGGCATGGTCACTAAAACAATCGGACATAATTCCTGCTTTAATAAATCTATTTGGATGAAAAACCAGTATCCAGTCAAGCAGAGATTGACTCCAAGGGGTAACCACGGGTGGGTTCTCTGATAAGCTGGGTTAGGTTTAAGTTTCCAAAAAGGTTTCTTTCTTTTGAAGATTTATCAGTCCAGTTCTTGTTGAAGTCTCCCAATAAGATAATTTCATTTCTGCACTTAATTGAATTAATAGTAGAGATGATACAATCAAATGATTCCACTGGTGCAGAGGGAGGTCTATAGATATTACCAATGATTATGTATTTATTATCATGCAGGGTTATCTTTACAAAAACACTCAAAGTGAGAGGGCTCAACATCAGGGACAATTAACTCAGAGACCAAGTGAGAGGACGCATATGTGGCTACACCACCACCCCTGGAAGCTCTATCAGCTCTGTAAATGACGTAGTCTTTAAGATTTATTTCATTGCTACCTATTCTATCAGTGAGCCAGGTTTCAGATAGTGTAATGACATTTGGTTTATATTGTTCAACCCATGCTTGAAATAGGTCGATTTTTGGTAGGAGTCTTCTTATATTGAGGCGAATTATTTTTAATCCTTTACCACTATCCACTGTGAAATATAGAGTTTAGAGACTGACCAATGACAAGATATGTTGAAGCCAGAAAAATCCAGTTAATCAGATTGAAGATTATAAGATAATAATAATCAGTAACATTTAAACACATGGACAGAACACACAGGCAAATCATAAAAAACAGACAAAAAAAGACGATTTTTCATTTATATTTTCTTTCCTTCTTTTTTACGACATTAGGCCTCATCTTTACAGCAGCAAAACAAAACACGGCTCGGTGGCCGGCAACCTGTTGAACGTAAACAACAATACTCAAGTAGCAGCATAGTAGCCAATTATAAAATAAAACAAAGGCATTATAGAATGACTCATGTGCAGGTTGGTTACAGCAAGCTACCTAGGCTACAAGTAAGCTATACTAATTATCAGCTAAAAAGAGTGCAAACCAAAACAAAGAAATGATTTCCAATCAACTTTATAGTGGTAGTCATGGAGTTATTTAAGCCAATTGTGGTAGATTGTCACAGTTTATACAATGACACAATTCTGTGCATGGTAGCTTATGCTTTTTGCAAGTGCAGTTCCCTCCCACACATTTAAGGGTTTTGCATTGGAAGTGCACCAGCTCTAAGACACACTGTGGTTCTGGTGGCAGTGTCATCCAGTGCACTACCAGGTATTCTCCCTCCATCCTCCATCCATGCTTACCGGTGGGGGTATGTCAGGTTGTTTTTACAGACTTCTCCTGTAGAATGAAAAAAATGAAAAGATGACTTTGGCCTATTAACCTACTGTATCAGAATTATGTTTCTGATATTGTTTATTATCTTTAGAGTGACATATTAGCTGTAAACCATTTTCTTTTTTTCTCATGTACCTGTGTATTGCAGCCTGGTAGTTGGCACGCTTGAATGTGCTGCTGAAGGGAGTCTTGATTAGGAGGAAGGCTCCTTTCAAGACATTTCCCAGACTTAAACATGCCACCTTGCCTGGTTGACAATTTTGACATGTTTTACGTCATATACCTCGCATGTGAAGGCATCCACTGCCTCATAGAGGTCTGGGGTCGCAGTGAAAGTTCAGCCTATTCTCTGGAATGTGTTGCAGTGCTCTTGATTGGATAGGAGTGCCTTCACTGCCTTCACTTTTCCTATGCCATACAGGGAGCTGATAGTGTCACAACCAGTGAAACAGTGAAGACCAATCAGCGCATCGCAGACTATCGCTCCCAGCTGGTCATGGATCTTCTGGAGTGTCAGGACTTCTGATAATAATATGCCTGCTGTAATCAGCAGCATGAGCACAGTGTAGCAGTAGTCTGGTGTCCGCTTCTTCCTTTGTTGTGAACAGCGCTGGCATTGGCAAGGCTTCCAAATCAGTTGTGTCTCGGGTTTTTTTTAGAGCATGGCACTCTCCTTCATGTGCAACGATCAGTTAGGTCCTTAATCATATGCCCTCCAGATGTACACCATCTATCAAAGAAAAATTGTTCCCACATGCCAAGAACTTTGCCCATTGCTTTGGTGTACTTTGGTCTTCAGAATATATTTTGGTAATTTGACAACCCTTCACTGCACGTCGGTCTTGTTCTGCATTCTGATGCTCATGACTTTGTAGGTGTCTGGTACAAAATGGATTACTTTGGACTTGCTAGCTTTGGCCACATTGACAATCAGCCTGAAAGCACCGTCAGCAAACATCCCAAAAGTTGGTTGGGGTTTCATCACTTGTACAAGTGCAATAGCATCCCACACCCACGTGGAGCCCTCAGGAACGTTGTCCACTGTTGCTGGTGGGTTTACAACAGCTTCCAGGAAATGCAATAGCTTTGCTTTGTCCGCTTTCATCAGACAACCATCAAAATGAGCTAGTGCGGCAGATAGGGCCCTAAACTATGTACAAGCATCTCACTTATGTCAATTTTTCTTGAGGTCCCAACTACAGTTTATCTGGCAAAAAGATCACAGTCTGCTTTTAGGGATATCTCGCTATGTTTTGCTTTTGTCACTGTTGTAGTTGCAGTGTCTTTGAAGGTCTTGAGCTTCATTTTCTTTATGGGCTGATAAATGCCTACCTCATTACTTTGTAGCCTATTTTCACTCTGATGCAACATGTCCAGATGTTATATGGTAAGGGACCTCTCGATCGATGGAAGGATCAAATGAATTTATCATATTCTGAATGGTGGATATAATGTCCGTTACATCCCTCTCATCACGTTCTCTGCGTGTGTCATCAAGTTCAGCTCATTGTTTTGTTGCGGGGCTGTGCCCGGCCATGTCTTTGCACTCCATACTGATAGCTGCACGTCCATGATGTGTGAGTGTCCCTCTATGAACCGCACCTTTGTTAAGTGAAAACCCAGTCAGTCCACCTTTAGTTTTGGAGTCACGGTTTGCTGTTTGTTCGATGACTTGATCACATGCTGTGTAAGCAAAGCCATATGTTTGCTGTCTATCTCGACAAAATCCCCTGATTGGAGCTGGCGGTTTATGTTTGGATGAGTGTACCCTAAACTGACCATTTCCATCCAGTACATTGACAGGTAGCGGGCATAGATGATCCTGTCATAACAGAAGAACCATGGCATAATGGAATGCACACTTGATAGGTGGAGACTCCAGTTTGCCTCTCGTGTTCCTCTGATGAAGAGGTGAAGATCTTTAACCATTGCAAAATATATGCACCAAAAGTGAAATATCTTGTTGGTGGTGTTGTCTTTAAGGAAATTTTCATACCCATTCATTCAGTGCTTGAAGTTGGAAAAAAAAAGGTGCCGGTACTCTCTTGCATTGGCAAATCATTATGACATTTGAGATTTCTATAGTGAAAAACAAAACTTGGAGATATTGCTGGGACAACAACAATTTATTGTCATTTATTAACAACATAAATGTATGCATTTATTTAAACAAGTCGTGTGTGTGTGTGTGTGTGTGTGTGTGTGTGTGTGTGTGTGTGTGTGTGTTGTGTGAAAACGGAACTCCTCCAAGTCTGCAACGGTGCTGAGATTGGAACTGTACAATCCCTAGTAGAGTTTAGATTCTCGGCCCAAGCCCAAGCCCGACCCGAGCCCGACCGGACCTCGGACCCCAGGAACATGGGGTTCATCAGCTCTTTTGGTGCCTTTGTGAGGCACAGGCTTTCAGAGATAGAATCAGAGGTAAAGAATTAGCTGGCAGTGTGGGGATGCATTTAGTGAGGAAGATACATTAAAAATTGTAATCTATTGTGCTGACACATATTCCTTGCCAAAGACAGAGGAGGAAACCAAAAGTATCCTAAACAGAAGTATTTGGAATCTAAATTCTGTTCTACATTTTATAAGACAAAAAAAATGTCTTACCTACTTAAAAAAGGCTCCAGAAGGTCTTGGGGTCAGCTGCTGCTGAATGGTGAGGGGCTTCACATGCAAGTTCATCTGCAGATCTTCGTCCCTTTGCCAATCATGATCTCACATAATTGTATGGACTAAACTGCTGTAATGGTGGTCCATTGCATTTCAGGAACACCAGGTTGGAGAGTCTGTTTACAGCAAGGGAGTTCCTTTTGACTGTTAGAATGTCATTCATGCAACTGAAGGCTCTTTCACTGGTAGACACTGCAATTGTATGGACAGCTTTAAGAAGAGGCTTCAGGGCTGCTGGGGTCCGGGATGCCCTCAGTTCCTTGTACTCCCGACATCCCTGGATGCTCTCTCTTCTCTCTATTTTAAATGTGTCACATAAGCGAAGGACTTCTGCTTCACCATGTTGTATGTCCAGATTTCCCTCTAGCCAGGTATCTGGTTGAAGAACCTTGAAGTCGGATATCAATCAGTTTCCACCTCTATGTGAGGAACTTTCCTGTGTGCTGACATGAGAGGAAGTTGTTGTAGCTGTCCTGGATCTCATATTTTCCGCCATGCTGTGAAAAAACTGTCCTCCTTTGATTGTCACACATTGATTGTGATACATTCTGGAATGATTTCTCGTTTTCATTTTTTTTTTTTTTTTCGTTTTCAGCTTGAAGAACAGTCCGTGTGTGGGGGCGAGGTATTGAAAACATGGACTCAAACACCCGGATCTCCCAAAACAGCAGCTTGTCTGCTTCAGGCAGTGTTGTGCCTCTCCTTTGAAGCATCCTTGAGAGATCACTCAGTTCTGTTAGGGCATCGTACAAAACTCCAAGATAACACACGAAAGACACAGAGGTGAGAACGTCACGGAGTCCCTTATATTTTGCTCTCTCTGTTGAATCCCTGGTGACATCATGAGCAGCACTAGAAAAGTGTGTCTGAAGCGCTCTGTAATTCTTCCAAACAGCCTTTACAGTCCTCTCACTTGAAGCTACCTAGCAAATGAGGAGACGCTGCCCAACACATTGTGCATGTTGATGAATTCTCTTTGGTTTTTGGGTGAGGCATGATATAGAGTGTATAGCTTATCAAAAAAAATATTGAAGTGATTAAGACCACTGACCTCCTTGAGAACATCCCCAACTGCCAATTCTAGGCGATGATTTAAACAGTGCCACACAAACAAGTCTGGGAATCTGGCACAAAGTTGTGTAGCCACCCCTGCTTTTCTGCCAAGCATCACAGGTGCTCCATCACATTCAAACAAACAAAACACTCACCCAAAAAGTGGTCATTGAATCCATATTTGTGGAGGCATAACAACGATGTCTCTGTGATAGCATTTGCTGTGGTCCCTTCCAACTCCAGCAGGTCAAAAAAGTGTCAGGTTCTGCGTCAGCAATAGCTGTCCGCAAACAGACAACCAACACAGTTTTCCCACTGATTGTCGTAGACTCGTCGATCAACAAGCATACTTTTTTTTTGCTTACAATGATGTCATCGACCATCTTTTCCTCATCTCCGTTGCAATATGGTCAATAATGTCGGCACGTCTTGTCGGAGTGCAGAACTCGGCCCATGTTCACTCCATTCAACTCTTGCAACATTACATCCATTCGCATGTCTTTGAATGGATGCCCGTGCTTGCCAATTTTGTATGCAGTTCGGAACACTCGAGATGTAGTTTCGTGTTCAGCCCTGTGCATAGATTGAACTTGCCTGCTCAGCTCATTGCGGGATGCCATCTCCGCTATTTCGGCTGCCTTAACGTGTGCTTTTGAAGCTCTGTGGTCTTTCAATTTTTTGCACAGTGACAGCTGTTGCTTCGCCTTGTCTGTACCAAACGGTTGAATTAAACATTCCCTCCATTCTCGTGACAGCTTCAGTCCACGCTCTGTCTGGGCAGCAAGTGATGGGATGCTGCTACATGTTTGTTATCTTTAAAAACGAGCCAGCTGTTCGTGGAGCAAAAATACATAATTTGGTCCCTTGACCAACAGTCAGGCCATCCATGTGTTTCGCTACTCACGTTATTGTTGACGTCGGTGTCATTGACTAAGGTAACGTTAAGGTTGGTAGCTGCAGACTCCTCATTAACGCTAGCTGTTCCGCTCACATCAACGCTAACGTTAGCTTGAAGCTCATGAATCGTACCTCCTGATGTTTCTGTTTGGACTTAGACCTCTGTTGCCTTGTCTGGCTCTGGCACACACGTTCTTTTACTACCTTTCTGAAGCCAGGCGGCTAACATAACAACTTACAAACTCGACACTTATTTTTAGTTTCTAGGTTTTCAGCAGTGAAAAATCTGTTACGGTCAGGCTGACAGCTTTTTCGAACTAGCGTCTATTGAGAAGCTAACTTCTGATAGACTGCTTGCCTTTACGTGATTCGTCAAAATCTGAGGTAAACACATAGTGCCCTCTGGGTAGTGTAGTTTATGTAACGTTAGGGTCATCTCTCTGACACTGACGCTTTCTCTGTCTGTGGTAGAGTACCGGCTACATGCGAGAAGTAGCGGTACGCAAGAAAAAGTGCAGGTACGCTTAAGAGTAAAATGTAGAAGTGCCGGTACTGCATACCAGTGAGTACCGGCCTACTTCGAGCACTGCTTTCATTACCTTTTGAAAGTTATCAGACATTACCAGATTCAGAATCAAATTCTTCACCAGGGAAAGCTGTCTGCAGATCAACAGCAGTCTTGACAGCAGCTTCACATCCATCTTCCGGAAGAATGTCCAGGTATGCCTGCCAGCGAAGTCTCTGTAGGGCTTCACACATTAACTTGTGTGCATGCATGCTTTGATTGTATTGATGTCCAGATATGACTCCCTCCACAGATCCTGCAGCAACAACTTCAGCTTCTATCATGACATCCTGAAATCCTGCGTCTCCAAATCGCTTCCCAATACAGGCCAGGTACGCTGTTAAATAGGTGTTGGTTTGGTAAATATGGTAGGACTGTATTAGGAATGATGTAGTTAATATGGGTGTCTCACTGGGGTGTCGGTCAGAACACAAAGGAGTCAATGTCATTCAATTCAGAACTTTACTTGAGTTGTTGAAGGATTTACACAGCACAGCAAAGCACAATAGAGTACACTTTTGGTATGTACCAATGACTATATGTTTATATAGTCATCTATGTGTAGGTGATTAGGAATATATGTGTTTCCTTGTATGTGTGTGTTTGTGTGGTCTGAAATAAACAAGAATAAACAAGAAAGTACATGTCTGTTAATTTCCCATTATCAAGTTAACTAAGCATTTGCATTAATACAGAATAAACTGACATTTCTGTACTATAGTGGCTAATTCTAATGGCACAACAGTATTTACCAGCGAAATGCAATACAACAGTGCCACCTAGTGGCTAACTTAATTAACATTAGAATGCACGCAAAAGGCTCTGGAATTTTCCACAAACGTGCCAACTAATCTAATTACAAATGCGCCACATCTTACACATAGCATACATCGTCAGGAACAGGTCTAATAAGGCAAAATAATGTCACATCCAAATGCTAACATAGGGCAGATATAAAACCGGTTACAGTTTAAGTAGATACCAACATTAATTACGAACTACAAGGGTTTACAAAGTGAAATAATCCCCGTGAATGCGAGGTTCTATTGACTCGCGTTAAACATGTATCTAAGCAAACTACGTGACGATACTCAAACATATCTCACATACAATGTTCAAAGGTATCTAAACATATAGAAATTACACCGAACAACTCACTTTTCAGCAATGACGCACACATCACAAACACAGCTGTTGTCTCCCTCTCGCTCTGCTGTGCATCTACCTTGAGGTGACGGTTGGAATGTTCATACTGACGCATGCGCACAGGCCTTTCCAACATACGCCATGGCTGTGTGAAATTCCCCCATTCGAAGGACGAGTCGTTCCTGAAATGTTTTGTTTGTCCAACGAATCTCTTGGGCTTTCGAGTATATGGCCTGATCCATTACTAACACAATTTCGTTCAGCTTTGGTTTGTCTGCTATAGCTATGGAACGTGTTAAGGATGGTGTGCACCGTGTTTAAGTCTGTTGGACTGACATCAATGACAGGCAGGTAACTGATGTTAAATTGTGGTGGAATTGCACCTCTCTGCAGCAGTGTATTGTAGCCAGTCCATCCAGGAAGAACACTTCTTCTGTCGCCTGCACTGGAATGTAGATCTCACATCCAACTTCAATTCTAGACCTAAAACATTCTGGACTGGCCCTTTTTACTCTTGTAAAGATGTCAGTTTGGATAGGAGGAGGTTGAAGGGACCTTTTCCTGCTTTTCTGCAGCGATACAAATTCTGAGGTAGATACATCACTGGAGGTGGGCCTCTGAATTATGATGCCGTTGGTGTTATGCGTTGTGCCCTTTCCTGATGGCGTTTCCTCACCAAAGTCATTGTTGTCCCAAACAAGGGTTGCAGAAATTTCAGGTACAATGCTTGGTGGGATGTATGTACGACCTCTTTCAAGCTGCAGCTCTGCGAGAGCAGTGTCATGGTCAAGCACTTAGGAGTGTGAGCTACAGTGCCCAAAATCCCAATTACCTGTACTGAGCCAGTCATATGCCTAACCGCCATTGCTAGCGCAGTATGCTTTGGCATGAGCCACCTTCCTCTCATGGCAAGATTCATGATGTCCTGGCACATTGACCCAATCTTCTGCTTCTCATCCACACCAACACTGACACGCTGAACACCGGATTGAAACTCTGAAGTTGTACCTGTTATCCAAGCAATAACATTGTACAACTCGGGTGGTATCATTCTCAAGGCAGTATCAATGTTGAGGTCTTGGGCTGTTGATGGCCATGGCAGTTTAGCTGTATATTTGCATTTGTCTGTATGATCTCCTTGAGAGACATGGCTGCATGATACAGAAGTCTCTCATAAGTCTGCCCCTTCACAACCCGGCTTGGCTCAGTGTCATCCTCATTGTCGTCATCACTTTGGTCTGATGACAACGACTGCTGTGTTGCTACATCAGGGATAACCTCTTCAGCACACAAGTCTTCAACAAATACTAAATATTTTGACTTCAAAAACTTTAGGCAAGGATGTGACTTTTGAAGCCTAGCCAGTAGCAGTTTTTGGCATTTTTCTCATGACACATGGGGGGCGGCACGAGTACTTAAAAAAAAAAATCCTCTGCGAAGCAGTTTTCTATTATCTGTCATTTCACTGTGTGGGGAATTGGCAAATTGGCACCCCCTGCAGCTGCAGGCGCCCCTGCTTGCTAAGATGGTGCAGTGCACAGAAGCTGTGTGAGAAGGGGAAAGGGGAGGGGGGGCTGAAACAGACTCTGTGTTGAGAACTAATGCTGCTCTGCCAAATGTCTTCCAAGGAATGAAACGTTGATAATAAAGAACAGTGATTTAATAGTGATAAAGGGATGGTGCACTCCAACTTAAAGATTGACGTTTTCAGTAGAAATAAATGGGATTAGAAATGTTGGAAAGCATTGAGAGACAGCTTTGGTCTTTTAACGTCATTTGTTGTTAACAAATGATAACAAATGTTATAATATAAATATCTTTGTGCAGAATTTTGTGTTTTTTTTTTTTTTTGGGGGGGGGGGCGCTCGAAGGGGGTCTCACCCAGGGCGTAATTCAATGTAGAACCGCCACTGAGCCTAGCCTTTAAACGACAGACTGTGTAGGCCTATGCTGAAATGTCAGTGCCCTCTCTTTCCTTAACTATTGCCTTGAAAAGCTCATTTAGCCGGGACAGCCTGAGAACGTCACGCTTCTTCAATAGCCTCTCTTCCACCACTGACTTACAGAAATGGTCATATCCTGCCTGATATGGGTTGTGTTCAGAACCTTGAGTGTGTTTTTTATAAAGATAAGATGTGTAGCGTTTGTAACAGCTTTGATGATACATGGCCTCTGAGGCAACAAGGTCTCTCCCATGGATATGGATGAGAAACCTCTCATCAATCTTGTCCTCTGCCGCAAAAAGCAGCTTACCTGCTGTCAGTGTCTCACATTTTGAAAGCTTTTCTTTTTTCCTTTTTCTATGACTGTCAATAACATACTGATTCTTCTTGCATATTAGGCATCCAGCTGGGAGTAGATGAGACGCTCTCCTTTGTTGTTCGGGGCCAACATCCAATGCAGAGCGCAGAATCCGGACCTTGGAGACACTCTCATCATTGACCGGCAGTGGTTCAGCTACATCTGTCATTGGTTGGGCTTCACCTACATAATAAAACAGGTATAAGATGGAATATGGTGGAAAAATGTTCAAGTTAAAGATGGCTGTTTTTTAGCTATTTAACAAAATTATTTGTGGTCAGAAGTGCAGTAGTCTTGTCAAGCTTGTTTAAGATGGCTAGCATCTTAATACAAATGTCAAGATGAAAAATGTAATTTAAAATTCTCTGGTAATGTGCGCTTTCTGTGTTTATTTATCTGAATATAATTCAGTTTTTTATCTTACACACAGACACGGACATATCTCTCATATCTCTCAACACCCAAATGACTACAGAGCTGATCGTTGATATGTTGAAGTGGATATACTGGTGATTTGGGAAAATGTTGTCCCAAACTGTCTCCCAATTAATTGTGTTCCCCTCATGGCACAGCTCTCATTTCTTTACTATTGGGAGTTCTCCTATGGATATTTGCATCAGTTTAGCATAAATCTTGGACACTAATACTCTCACAGGAAAATCAACAAACCATTAAGGACTGGGTGCGCCTTAAGATTGTTTCCCCATGGCACTCCATAACACTTTAGGGCTGATCTTAAGCGCAGATAAAAGTAGAAGGATGTCCTGGGGACCTCAAAACTACCTCTCAGGTCTTCAAAACTCAACATACCTTTCTCATTGAATAGCTTGTCTAAAGTATAAATACCTCTGTCACCCCACTGCTTACAAGCAAAGGGTTTGTTACCAGACAGTAAGTGTGCAGCATTGTGCCATATTGGGGTATTCAAATGCTACTTATTGGTGTAGCGTAGTTGCTCCTCCACCTGTTTAAAGTTGGTCAGTGTGTTAGTGATAATAGGGCCATGGGCCAGCATACACTTTTTTGGACACACACCTGCAAAGGGAAGGTCTGGCAGTCTTAGACTTCCAGTGATGTTTTGCTCTATTTCTCTCCATGGAACTGTAGATGAGGGGTCCATCCACACTCTGAGGGCCCGTAGCTGAAAGGCTCTGTGATACACTTTAAGGTTAGGGAGGGCCAAGCCTCCCATGTTTGTGGTACGTTGAAGGGTAGATAATTTTAGTCTAGGTTGTTTATTATTCCAAATATACTGCCGAATTAAGGTATCAAGTTTCTTCCAGAAATGTATTGGTGGGGGTAGGGGGATCATTGTACTATTCACACGAGGAACTATGTTCATTTTAACAACAACAATCCCGGACCGTAGCGATGCTGGCAGCGCAGACCAATTGGCCAGATCTCTTTGAACACTACTTAATATATTTCCATAGTTGTCCTGGACAACTCGCTGTAGCGACGCGTATATGGTGATGCCCAAATATGTAATTTTGCTTTGGGTTGGTATTGTAACACTAATGGCTGATGTAACATGCCTGTTGTTCAATAAAAGATTAGATTTATTCCAGTTAATTTTTTAGCTAGAGATTGAACTGAGTCGGTATTGATTGATATAAACTCAGCCAGTTTGGCTCTAAATTCTGAATCAAAAGCTGTGTTCTGGAGAAGGGAATTATTAAATTGCCATCTTCTAGATCTTTCTCCTAACATATCACAAAAGAATGTGGTTATCAGCACATTGTGATCAGACAGAATTGCTGGTTCTATTGCTATCGTGTGGAACATTGCCTTAAGCTCACTGGAGCACAAAATATAATCAATGCGGGAGTGGGTGAGGTGACGTGTGGAAAAGAAGGTGTAATCCTTGCTAGTAGGGTTGTGCATCCTCCATATATCTATAAAATGGTGGGATTAGACAACTGCTTTAAACATGTCTGATATATGTTTCTGGGCTTTTGTGTGATTGACCCCTGATTTATCCTGATTTAAATCTAGTACTGCATTCACGTCTCCACCTATAATTAGTGAATATTCATTAAGAGAAAGCAATTCATTGGCTAGGCGCGGGAAAAAAAACTTTCATCATATGTAGATGGTGCATATACTGAAACAAAGGCTATTTTCCTACTCCTTATCGTGGTACATATATAAGATATCCTGCCTGATAGGTCTTTACTACTTTTGTCTATGGTGTGTGCGCATTTCCGCGACAGCAACACAATGGAGCCCTTGGTTTTGGTGTCGTCACTAGGCAGCAACCTTGAAATATTTATTTTGTAGACAATTTACATCTCTTTTACGTAAATGTGACTCTTGTAGAAGCACCACATCTATGTTCTTCCTTCTTAAATATATGATGCATAATGCACCAATACACAGAGACTGAGTGTTGTGATCTATAGGAAGAGCCTCTCTGCCTCTTTAGTGATAGACATATCACTCCAGAACTGGTTGTGTTTAGATAGTGGAATGGAAGTAGTTGTACAACCTTTTCAATTGCACTGGTGTCACCATTGTAATTAATGGGATCACCAGCTAAAGAATTCAGTAAATAGTTTGTGTGCACATGCTCAAAAGCAAACAAAAGCAATCCCTCAGAATGAAACTCATGCATCAGAATGAAATAGTATAACTCCTACTAGATGACATTTGGGAATAGCCCAGAGTCCAGGGTTAGCCAGACCATAAGCCAAATTGGGGTAGAAACCTTAATTCTGATTGGCTGGGACGTTTTGGGAATGGGAGGCATTTCTGGTGCAGCCAAATTACAGAGAACAGCCACTGCTTGCTCAGATTTCATTGGGTTTCCAGCTGGACAACTACTTTCACACTACTGTCTGGACATTGTTGTTTTCGCCCAAAAATAGTACCATTGCCTGTTTTGAGCACTGGAATCCCAGGGTGTATAGTTCTCTTATCTCTTTCTTGGATATTATACTGTATATTCTACATACAGGTTACCAGCGAGAACTGAAAAAATAATTAAAAATAAAATCAGCATTGCATGACACCATCATTGCAATTGTTTCAGATATTTAATGCATTGGGTAATACTAGCTCTTTACGTATGCTGTACGTTCATAATGCATACATTCAGGGATTTAAATATTATTTACTTACTTACCAGCCACCATAGATAGTGGTTTTTCAAGCTTGTCACACATTGACGCCAACGTGATACAATTAACCTGAGTTAGATTTACACCTTTAAATATAAATGACCACTACATGTAATTAATTAACATAGGCTATATCTCAGCCACGACCTATTCAGCTGATATTGGTTGCAAAGCTCGTTTCACATGTAAACTTGCAATCAGGGTAGCTAATGCATGCCGTTCAAGGGCATCAACAATATGAAGTGGCTTGGAGCATGTGCTGGTGTTTCACTCAGTCAGCATCTGGCATGCGCCCCACAATGACGAAAAGCAGAGTGGATATAGCTGTCTGATTAAAAATCCCCCCTAAAGGGGCGACCTCTAACTCACCTGGTAGAGCGTGCACCCCATGAGTCCTTAGCGGCTTCAGAAAGTTCCTGAAGAAGGCTGGACGCCGAACGCGTTGAAGTTGTTTTTTAATCTTATTCTATTGAGAATGTGCCAGAATTATTAAAGGCATTTTAAAATAGTTTTTCTTGAGATGAGTGCCTTGGGTTCTTCCTTGATGTCTTCCTTGGACTACAGTTGAGACCCCCCATAAGTTGTTTGTTAAAGCAGCCATTCCGACACATATTTATGTTTATAGTGGCGGAATGCTATAGGGGTAGTAGTAATTATGACGGGAGCAAAGCAGGAAGTAAGGTGACGAAGTATAAGAGTGCCTAACTCCAGATAAGAAAGGCAGGTTGGGGTAGTGGATGAATCAAACACATGAATTTCACCTAGAATACAGGGTTTGTGTCCCGTTTGAAAATAAAGTAAACTGTGAGTTTTTATTTTATTTTTGTGAAACAAACTGAACTATGTCACATTCTGTCACGTGCAAAACCAGGAGGGAAGTAACGTTGCACAGTAGTTTCTGTGCCTAAACGTGTGACAACCAAACTGTGACACAATGTTAATGACAAGTTTAAAACCGTGACCAATATGTTCGTTGGTTTAAATTTGAGGCCCGTAGACGCTTCTGTGGGTCAAATTTCCTGCCACCACTAGGGGCGCTAATTTATGAAACGCTCCTATGGGTAGTATTCGGGGGTAAGAAAATGGTTTGGAATATAAAAGTCATCCTTTATAACACTGCTATCTGCTACCTTTGTAACCACTGCAAAGCCTTGAGCTATGTGGGCTCCAAGTTAAACTAAAACAGTATACTCTTCTGTAGTTCTCTCCCTAAGTACAGCACTTTTAACTGCTGATGTATCTATTAAAGCGTAACTCGCCAAAATGCAACCTAGGGTCTTTTTGTGAATATACCCAAGTCAAACTTTCGTTCAAAAGCATAATTAGGATGGAAATGCCACTTTTAAGATTTACCGTATTCTCGTTTTTCGTTCAAATGGCCTTTTGAATGGGAGAGCTAGGGGCACTTCTACGATCGCATCAAAATCACTATTTTTAAAACACTAAGAAGGCTTGACACAACATGAAACTTTGCTCGAAGTATCACCAGGGGCTCTACACATGAACTCGAGCATTGAGAACATTGTCTGTGTACACAGAGTTTACTAAAAAGAAAGGTTTTGAACAACTCACTGGAGCTGCTGTTTTTCCGGTCGCCGTCCATCTTGCAAGTCAAAAATAGTCGAGGGAGGAGAGTAAAGATGGAAAGCTCCCAAAGCTTAGTTCCATATAAATGCACGGATAATTTATTGTTGTAAAAACAATATTGACCTTGTAGTTGAAAAAGGAGCCTCATATAAGAATGACATTTCCTTCTATGGAGTCTGTTCATTCGCATTCGGAGATCGACTATTTTTGACTGAGAAAATGGCGGATAGCGTAAACAACGTGAGTTGCTCAAAACCTTTCTTTTTAGTAAACTCTGTGTACACAAACAATGTTCTCAATGCTCAAGTTCATATGTAGAGCCCCTGGTGATACTTCGAGCAAAGTTTCATGTTGTGTCGAGCCTTCGTGTTTTAAGAATAGTGATTTTGATGCTATCATAGAAGTGCCCCTAGCTCTCCCATTCAAAAGGCCATTTGACCGAAAAAGTGGCGTTTCCGTCCTAATTATGCTTTTAAACGAAAGTTTGACTCGGGTATATTCACAAAAAGACCCTAGGTTGCATTTTGGCGAGAGTTACGCTTTAAAAGGGAATGTGATGAAATTGTACTCTTTAACTGCTGTTTGTGGAGTGGAATTTCTTTTGCTAACTTTATCTCACTTGAAACTAGCTAACTCAGCAGTCAGTAATGTATATGCTAGCAGGACTGAAAGTAACAAGAGGCTGTGACATCAACTGCAGGTCCTCCATAGAATATGTCTGTTGACTTGAAAATATTTTATTCTGTGTGTGTGTGTGTGTGTGTGTGTGTGTGTGTGTGTGTGTGCGTGCGTGCGTGCATGTGTGCGTGCATGTCTTCTTATTATCTGTGTCCAGCAGAAGCAGCGCAGATATGGAGCCTCTGAATGAACTATGACCTGGACGCTGCCTTCAACCATCTGGATCTCACTCAGAATGCTGACATTGGTCTACTAGCATACTCCCAGAATATATGTGTGTGTGTGTGTGTGTGTGTGTGTGTGTGTGTGTGTGTGCGTGCTGATTTACATGTGTATGCTGTTGTGTGTGCGCACAGATTTACATGTGCTTTTCTGGTGTCCTCTGAAGAATAGAACACTGTTTTCTTCAGGCTGTGGTCAGCAGAGTGCCGCTGTAATAATCCTCCTGGTTATTACGTTTTTTTCCCTCTCCGCTGCTGATCTCTTTTCCCTCTCCTGTTGTGTCTCTCTTTCTTTTATGTATTTTCTCTCCCTCTCTACTCTCTCCTCTTTGCCAATTTGAAAATATAAACCAATAGCTCGCGATGACCCCCTCCCCCCCACTCAATTCTTTCATCTCAAGGCGGCTGGAAAGCCCATATCACAGGTGCTCAAAGACGACCTTGTATCTTGCTTTCCAAGCCGTTTATTGTGGGACAGGTTTGGTATTAAACAATGGGATCAGTCAATATGTGAACCTTCTACAGTCCACATGTTCTATAGCAGAAATGGAGGTCACATACATTCAGTTGAAGAGGTAATGTACAACTGTTAATTGACCAAACAGATTTGGATAGAATGAATTGTCTTTGTCACCAGCAGCAGCATACTTTAGTATTGAATGGACTGTTGTCGCCAGCTATCGTAGTACACAGCTAAATAGTCTCACAAACACGTACCGAACATATAGATAGAGATAGGAAGAGTTAATAGAGTTATGTTTCAATGTTTGATTGTTAGCATGTAAAAACAAAAGGTAATCACACTGCCGTTATGATGGTATGAAAGGTAGTAGTAGTAGTAGTAGCAGTAGTAATTATTATAATAATGATAATAATAATGAACAGAATGCCTCCCATGATTAAAATAAGGGAACACTGAGACTAACACAACAAGATAATATACATAATCACATCATAAAAACAATACAGAAATAAAGGACTTACCCTATTTAACATCTTAGATTTATCTTGTGACCCTTATGAGGGGCCTGACCCCTAGTTTGGAAACCACTGTACTACCTAAGTGTATATAAGGTAGTTTAAACTAGCTTCACATCAACCAGCTACAACAGTAGAATTCTGTTTACACATTGATGTATTAAGTATTAACAATCTAATTAGGGGAGACATGGTTTGGTTGTCACACTGCTCATTACAGCTACACTAGAGGGTGCTGTAACAATTTCTTTGATATTAAACAATTGCCCTGTCATCCTGCTCATTTTGCTTTGGTAATTTTTTGGAACATACACAATTTTTTCTCTGACTCTGACACCTATTTTTAGGTGTCAGAGTAATTTTTCATGTTGGTGTTTTTGTATTAAAAGCTTGTAGGTTATTAGTCATTTTAAACTTTGAAACATATTTAAAAAGTTGAAGTTATTAGCTTTGATTTGAGCCAACTTAAAGCTAGCAAGCTAAAGCTGGGCTACCCTTTGTTTATTTTTTTGCAGAATGGTCAGAATAGTCACTTAAAAAAAGACAGACAGGGGCAGCACACCACCAAATGTCATGCTCTTGGCTGTGAGGCAGGTGAAGTTGGCAGGCAAAGGTATACGCAGCACAGCAAGAGACTTTGATGTCAACTACAGAACATTGACCCGTTACTGTCAGAAAATGTCCACTGACGACAGAGAGGGTGTGGCTACCACCTGCCAGTTGCCAGACTTTCAGTTCTGACCAAGAAAAGCAGCTGGAAAACTGCATCATAAATAGGGATGCACCGAACCCAACTTTGGGCTTTTTGACGGAGTTCGGGTTCTACCGAACCCACTGGTTAAGATTCTGCTAAACCCCGAACCCAACTATACTCCCATCCTCAGTCCATTAACACAGTAAACACATTAATGAAATAAACAACGTCCACAGCCTCTAAAATAGTTAAAAGTAACAATTTAATGTTTAATTTAACCAGCTGTTCTTATCAAACGTAACAGTCACTTAACTCATGGTTACAATGGTAAACCAGCACCACAACGACAATTACCAGGCAACAAAACACTACATTCTAAGCAGACACATTAAAAAACGAAATTTATGAAGTTACATTTTGTATTTTAGAACAAACTAAGCAAATTTATCAGCAAATTTTAACACAACTCTATTTACCACCTTGCATCATGGGAATTGGCAAGCCAAACTGCCCGAGTCAGTTTGACAGTATAACCTTCAAATGCATAATGCAACCCCTTCTGTCTGCTTCTTTGTCAAATAGCTTTTTGTTTTTTCCAAAAATTAGACAGTATTTATCCAGGGAGTACATTTAGACCGTGGCAGCGCCATATATATATATATATATATATATATATATATATATATACAGAGGCCAATGGGCAGCGCAGTGAGCGCCATGCCAAGTCCCACCTAGCTTGTTGTACTTAGTTACTGTTGCTAAGGCCGGCCCGAGCTTCTCCTACTTAGCAACAGTAACTAAGGGTGGCGTGAGGCACAAATGTATAATGTAAACATTAGCTACATAGGCTACTTTCCTGATAGCACTTAAGAGAATTGTTACGAAAATGGAGAGAAAATATAAATCTGGTGTATTAAAAAGAAAAGAACGAGATAGTAGGAGAAGTGTGGTAGCATCGTGTGCTCCTCTCACATCGTACTTCTCATCATCATCATCATCCATGACTCAACAAAATGATTAGCAGAGTGACATACCTCAGTCACCAGTCCCAAAACGAGCTCATTGCAGCTCTTTCCAAAGAGACACTGAACACAATAATTGATGAGATAAAGTCAGCAAAGTTTTTCTCAGTTATTGTAGATTCCACCATAGATATAACAAGAATGGATCAGTTTTCTCCTTCACTCAGATATGTCACCAAAACAGGCAGCAGCATTGAGCGCTTTATTAAATTTGAGGAGTTAACCTGATGGCAGTGCGGCGTCCTTTTATGATCTTCTGCATAATTCGCTGACAAAGGACCTTGGTCTTAATGTAAATGATCTAAGGGGACAAGCATATGACGGTGCCAGAACAATGTTAGGGCAGTTAACGGGGCTGCAAGCCAGGGTCAAGCAAAATTGCTCAGACAAGGCATTTTATGTCCACTGCTGCACACACAACCTTAATCGAATTCTTATGGATGCTGCGTGTTGTTTGTGTAGCGCTTTTTTCGGTACACTTGAGACCTTGTACTGTGTTTTAACTTCAAGCCTTCCGAGATTTAAAATACTGGAGGAGAAACAGGAAATCATGCAACTGGAAAGAACCGTTCTTACGCTGAAAAGCCTTTCTGACAAGGCGGCCTCTGAAGCTGACGGCCTGCTGTCAAAACTCAGCACATTTGAATTCATGTTCATGTTGGTGTTTTGGAACAATTTGTTGAAGAGGACATACATCCTGTCGAATTACCTTCAAAAAGAGTCACTGGATGTCAACACTGCTGTGAATCTTATTGACAGTACTGTGGCTCAGATCAGAGAGTTACGCACAGAGGAGGCCTTTGACAGCATGGAGAACACAGCAAGAAATATGGCCAGAGAAAGCCACCGAGTTTGCGGAGCAGAGGATTCGCAAGAGAAAAAGGCATTTTGACGAGGACACAGAGGATGACCAGATCGAGGACAGCAGACGCCGCTTCAAAGCGGAAATTTATTTTTACATTCTCAATGTTTTTGAAAGTCGATTTTCAGACTTAAAAAAAAATGGCCAAACTGTTCGCAGTACTCTGCCCAAAGCGGTTTGAGCACCCTGATGCTGAGGAGAAAATGCTTGAGCTGGCCCGTTTCTACTCAGAAGACATGCCCAAGCTAGAAGACGCAGTGGAGGAGTTTCGCTCTTTTCGTGCATTGTATTCTGAGTTAAACATGGATCTCACCACCGACGGCGTCCTGCCATTCCTCATTGCCAACGACATGGATAGAGTCTACCCACACCTGACCATTCTCCACAGGATTTATAAAACCCTTCCTATCAGCAGTGCCAGCGCCGAACGAAGTTTCAGCCATCCGCGGCTCATTAAGACATACTTGCGTTCGTGCATGGATGAGGCCAGGCTGTCAAATCTCACCTTGCTGTGTGTGGAGCGGGACATACATATTGACAAGGACAAAGTCGGTGGCAGATTTGTCACCATGAAGGAGAGGAGGATGAAGATTTAATAAGGGACCATGATATGTATATAGTTTTGTTAGATGTATTTGTTCTGGAGGATCGTTAAGCAGACAACAAAATGGTAAGAAAAAATTGTCTAAGAATTTATATTTTAGTTATGAATAAGTCACTCAGAATGTTATAAATCTGTTTTACTCAAAGTTTTCATTCCAGTTTTCATGTAGCACATTTAGCCTACTTATGGAGTTGTGGGTTAGGGTTAGTCTAGCTCCGCCCCTGCTGAAGTTACTGCATTTTGGCTGCTGTCCGTAGATTCCATCATGCACAACTCGTATTCTTTCGGATGTTTCATACGCAAATGTCTTAACAGCGGTGATGTTGTGTATTGTTTAGGGTCCTTGCCCCCACGAGACAATCGGCATTGCAAATTGAACATGTAGCTCTACTCGAATCGCCTTCTTTTGACTGAAAGTACTGTCAAACAACACTTTTTCTGCTCACAAGCTCCATTTTCACTTTCTCACAGCCTACTGCATTGAATGCTCCACCTACGTAAACACCTTCCCGTAATCAACGGCGCTGTCATTACATCGACCAGTATAGCGCGCATAGTGCAAGCGTAACTCTATAAAGAGTATAGAAGTAACAAGAGGCTAAACTCAATTGAACGCTGTGTTGCGTTCAATCCAAGATGGTGGAGCTACAGCTCGGTCATGGGTGCGTTTGTTGCAATGGAACGTTCTATTGAGTTTCGCCTCTTGTTACTTCTATACTGTTTGACAAGAGCAGAAACTCAACACAACGTTCGCCTTCTTTTCTCGAGTTTCGCCTCTTGTAATCTATTTTGTTCTCAGACGTTTGTAGCACAAATTATAGTGACTTAGTCACAATTGCTCAAGTTACTTATTAGACAATGTTGGACATGTAGGCTATTTTTAAGGCTGTTTGTCTTTTAACCCAAGTTAGGGAACTTCTGGTCATATGTTTTGATAGTTAATTTGATTTCAGTGTTGTGCAAGTTAAGTTCACACTTCATATGCAAGTTGAGTCCCCACAATGTAGAACTTATATAGTCCTCAGAATGCTGATAAAACACACACACACACACACACACACACACACACACACACACACACACACACACACACATGGTCCTGTGTATATTTGACCTCTTCACTAAAAATATAAATTTGTCAGAGTTTCCCTCTGACTGGCACCCCAGCAAGATCCAATTGTTACAACACACACACACACACAGAATTACTTTAGTTCCTCATTAGAAAGAAGTGTTGTATCTAAACAGTTATATACTTCAACTTAGGCTGTTTGACATTTTAACAAAAGTTCCTGGTCATATTGTGATGGAGATTAATCTATTTCATTTTCACTGTTTTATACAATGTATATTCATGATGAATTGTTATGAAATTATGGCTTTAATACATTTTTTCAGCACTGTAAATGTCTTTATTTTACTTCTTATTACAAAGAATAATTTAAACAAACAATCACCTGGTCCAACTGATGGTTTAAAGCAACACTAGAGAACTTTTCCCGCTTCTGTCCCCCTACAGGTTGGAAGCGGAATTGTCCATTATATTACATTGTCCAGTTCATTGGAACTACAGATCCGCTCCCAATCTGGCAAACTTGCATAATGTAATGTAATGGACAATTCCGCTTCCAACCTGCAGGGGGACCGAAGCGGGAAAAGTTCTCTAGTGTTGCTTTAAACATAAGGGGCACTGTCTTTTACTGTGTATTACCACACAAGCAGAGAGCCCTATGACTGAGCAGTACCGTGTTGATTTATGATCAAGTTTCTGTCTTTGCAGAGGGCTGTTACCTTACACTCAGACAGTAGAAATGGCTGCAGGTTAGATTTAATGGAAACCCACCCTGTCTTTGGGCAGAGTTATCACATGAAACAAGTTTTGGAAAACTATACAAAATCAAATATGTGCCGTAAGCATAGTTTTAGCATAAAGAATCTTGAATGAGCAGTATGTTTTATTTGTAATTTTGCTAAATAATATTTCAAAGTACAAATATTTCTTTTAGGCCATTTATAGTCCATCTTCCACTTATGTAAAATGAAGCATTTAAAATTCCCTTGATGACTAATATTAAGTATCTGGCACTGATTTCTGATTTTAACACGTGAAAATTAGATTTCAAAGACAAAATTGCAATTAAAATGAAATATTCAGTGGCCTCATTTCTGCTCTACCCATCATTGTTTCCCCCCCTTTATATTCATGCATTCCCAGGCGCTATATGCCCTACATAACACTGCTGGTGAAGAGCCTCATTAGTGAAATTAGACATGATTACCTATCCAGTCCTTTAATCTTAACAGCTTTCCCTCAATTTGGTCAAATTTTCTCTCCATTCCACAGAAAAGTTTGTGACATTTTCAACATCTGTGCTCTGTGCAGCTTTGCAGTAAAGGCTGCCTCCTCTGCTGACAGAAGGAGAAGGAGCGGAAAACAGAAACAAAAACCCACACAGAGAAACTGGGACAGAGCAGGAAGCAGACAGGCACATAGTGAGGGAGACATTAGTCCCATATCTAGCACTTGAAAAGCTCTGATGAAATGATTGCTTACATACAAAATTAACTCATCTGGGAATGTTATTGATTTCACAGCTGGTGTCAGAACGCAAAATAGAATAGCTTGGTGACGCAATGAGACAGTCATGAAGAGCTGCTCCACAAACCGTTTACTGCTAAGCTGCATCATAACAGAACCATCTCCAAAAGTTAAAAACATATTGTCACAGCCCGATCTTCAATGAGTAGTTAATGCCCTCATATTTTCCCGTCTAGATTACTGCAACTCTCTTTTAACCGGCATCATCCCACCTCCAGCTGGTCCAGAACTCAGCAGCAAGGCTGACCACCAGTTTTAACAGAAGACATCACATCACTCCTATCCAGTGGTGGAATGTACTAAGTACATTTTTTTTTTTGCCAGAATATATTTATTGAGTTTTATGCATACACAAACACAAGACAAACAACCACAATGCCTATCAGAAAAACATCTCTTTACAAAGCAACAATCTATAAATATTTATCACTTATCTTTAAAATAAAAATATAAAATAAAATATATGAATTATACAAATCAGGTGATACAAATTGTTGTACAGAAGTGAACTGCAGTGTCCACACATCTCAGTCATTGTCATCTGTTAAATCCAAATCTTTGACATAATCAATAAAAGTATTCCAGATATTCTCAAAAAGTCCCTGTTTGCCTTTTAGCACATATGTAATCCTCTCTAGTGGCAGAGCAGACAGCATCTGCTGTAACCATAAAGTGCCTCTTGGTCTACATGTTTTTTTCCAAAATAAAGCTATACATCTTTTGGCGTTAAGCAGACTAAGGTCTATAAATGTACGTTCATTTTTTGTATAGTTATGCTTCTCTGGATATAAGCCCAATAAAAACAATTTTGGCTCTAATATTATTTGTTTGGAAATAATATTTTGAATAATGTCTCTTACTTCTTCCCAAAAGAGTGTAATTTTTGTACAATGCCACATACAGTGAACCAGTGTTCCTCTACATTGTTCACACTTTGAACACACATCAGGAATGTTTCCATTATATCGACAGAGTTCCACTGGTGTCACATATGTTCGCATTAACCATTTAAATTGAATAACTTTAAGACGAGTATTTATTGATGTTGTTTGGGCTAAAGTGCATGCATCCTGCCAGTCTTCCTCTGAAAGTTGCAATGACAAATCATCCTTCCAAGCTCTAAATCTATCATGAGAACTTTCATGAACGTAAGACATAATCAGATTATAAAACTGAGAAATAATGCCTTTCTTTTGACTATCTTTTAACAACAATTCTTCCAAGTCTGAAGTGGTGGGTTTTGTTAATATATTGTTTTGACTTGCTCTTATAAAACTCCTGAGTTGGAGATATTTAAAGAAATGTTTTTTATCTAAATGAAATTTATCTTGTAATTCTTGGAAGGTCATAAGTATGTCAGATTCTGGCAAATACACATCTCGAACCATTCTCGGTCCCTTAGTTTTCCATAACTTAAATGTTGCGTCTGCCCTGCCTGGTGGAAAAAATTGGTTGCCCCATAATGGGCTAAATTGAGACAGACAATGTGAATCTTTCAAAAGTGTCTTCACATCACTCCATACTTTTATCATGTTTTTAAGAATTGGATTTTTAATTTCTCTTAATAGTTTTCTTATTGTATTTGAGTATATATAAGAGGGAAGAGGTAAATTTAATCCTTGTGATTCCATTTCTATCCAATGTGGTGATTAGTATAATAAAACATAATAGACCTTAGCTGCGCAGCCCAATAGTACAGCTTAAAATTAGGACATTTCAAACCTCCACGTTCATAAGGCAAGTACAGTAAAGACAAACGAAGTCTTGCCCTTTTATTGTTCCAGAGAAAACGTATAAACATTTTTTTCATCTGTGAGAAAAAACCAAACGGGGGTGAAAGGGGAATATTCTGAAACATATATAGTAGCTTTGGAAGAATGTTCATTTTTAAAATATTAATTCTCCCAATTATAGATATTGGCAGCGGCATCCATCTATCAACTGAATTTTGCATTCCTGTTACTAAAAGATTATAATTTACCTCAACTATTTTTTCTAAACTTGGTAAAATCTGTATCCCCAAGTACTCAAATTGTGTCACAACATTAAACTGTATAACATCTGGGATTGGGTTTGCTCTTTCATGTTCATTTAACAATAAAATAGAAGACTTGGTTTTATTGAGCTTGGATGATTTCCAGAGTGATCCTTATTGATGTGTTTAGATTCGAAATAAATAAGATCACATCATCTGCGAACAGAGAAATCCTATGTTCAGTAGGTCCTACTGTAATTCCACTAAGTTGGGGATGTGAGCGTATTGCAATTGCAAATGGTTCTATTGCTAACGTGAATAATAAAGGTGAGAGCGGGCAGCCTTGTCAGCACCCGCGTTTTATTGCTATCGGTTGAGAAATATTTCTATTAGTGATGATTTCAGCAGTGGGGCTATCATATAATATTTTTACCCATTTAATAAAATTGTTTCCACATCCAAATTTGTCTAATAGAAAAGGTATGGCCATTCAACCCTATCAAAGGCCTTTTCGGCATCCAATGATAGAAGAGCTGTATTTGGCGCATCCTTTTTACAATAAATAATATTCAATAATCTCCGTACATTATGGAAGCCCTGCCTTCCCGTGACGAATCCATTTTGATCTTGATTTATTACATAAGGGAGAGTTTTTTGTAGTCGTTTTGCTAATAATTTAGAAATGATTTTTAAATCTGAATTCAAAAGACTAATGGGTCTTAGATTCTCACATTTATCTAAAGGTTTTCCTGGCTTAGGCAGGAGAGTAATCAAGGCTGTATTTAATGAAGGAGGAAGAAAATTCGATAGAAAGATTTCTTCAAGCATGTCCAATATAGGTACCAAAAGTTTATTCTTATATTTCTTATACAGATCTATAGGAATGCCATCAGGCCCTGCTCTTTTTCCAGATTTCATGCTATCAATGGCTTGTCCAATTTCTTCTATTGTAAAAATTTTGAATTTAAATTAACTCTATCATCCTCTGAAATAGTGGGAATATCTATTTTATTTAGAAAGGTGCTTATATTGTCAAGTTTAATTGTTGCTTGTGCTTTATACAATTCTTCATAATAGCCCTTAAACGCATTATTAATTTCTATTGGATCCAACAGTGTCTGCCCATTTGATATTATTGATGTAATTGGCGATTTCGTTTCAAGCTGTTTTATTTTATTTCCCATTTAACGCATGCAGTAGTTTGTGTAGTATTAATTTGGAAGTACTCATCTATCTGTTTTCCTAAATATTTTACCAAGTCTTCATCCTGTAACCATTTATGTTGGAAATGCCATCTGGGTGGATCTTTTAATAATTTATCATCCCTATAGGCCAAACAGCATGTTGCATGATCCAAGATCACAATATTATCATAAGAGCAATCAGAAATTTTAGATTGCAATTCTGAAGAAACAAGAAAGAAATCTATTCTAGAGTACGTCTTAAAGGTGCCTGAATGACAAGAATAAGCTCTAACATTCGGGTTCCTCTCTCTCCATATATCTAATAAATTTAAATCTCTCATAAACCTATGGATTGTAGCCCTGCAGTTGTTATGTGAATTATCAACCCCAGTTGATCTGTCTATTTCTGGGTTTAATGTACAATTAAAGTCCCCGGCTATCATATGAAGTCCTGGAAGTGTTGAGAGAGTAAAAAATAGGTCATTATAAAAATTGCTATCATCCACATTAGGACCATAAACATTTGTTATATTTAGCATTTCTGATAACAAAGATCCTTGAAGTATGAGAAATCTTCCCCTTTTATCTTTAATAATATTTTTTATTTTAAATGGAACCGACTCATGAATTAGTGTCATAACCCCTCTAGCTTGAGATGTAAACGATTCCGCATACACAGTGCCCTTCCACCTCCTTCTTGAGTTGAGAGTTTCTTGCAACAGTACAATTTTAGCATTCATTTCTTTCAGTTTATTCATAACCTGTTTTATCTTTTGAAGACGTTGCAGACCTCTGCAGTTCCATGAAATAAAATTAAGATTCACTTCTTGAGACAAAACTTAAAAATTAAATTTACCAGGTTGCTTTGCAATGTAAAACTATCCTTGTTTATAGGCATAACAATTTGGGATGTTAGAACAAACATCCAACACTCTGAACAAACATAACCCCCCTCTCCCCTCCCCCACTCAAGAGGGTATCCCCCCCCCCGCTGTTGGTCTCCCGTTATTGCTAAGACCGGTCCACACCAGTGAGGATCAGTCAAATCACTCTCTTGTTCCAACCTACTCCAATTACTACTGCTGCTGCTACACTCTAACAAGTATTAACTTATAACTCCTGCTCACTTTGATTAACACTCGGCTTGTTGTATGGCAGTAACATCTTATTTGTCTCATAATAATGTGACCTCTTATGATCACTGTTGAATAGAAGTACACGGTCATGCTATATAATACACTTTGTAAATATATAGCTTCAAACCTTAGTACATAATAATTACGTGTCAGTCATTAAGTGAAATAAAATAATAAAATAAATTGAAAATGGGCTTGTCTTGGTTATTTGTGTCCTGCCTACAACAAATCACATACCACATTAATTGGCTCTATCATCTTGTGTTCCTGTGTCTTCTTCATGTAAGTGTTCTTGGATTCTCCTGAGAAAAACGTGTGCCTCAGCAGGGGTTTTAAAAGAATGAGTTTTGCCCTTGTGAGTCACAAGCAGGGTCGCGGGATGAGACATTCCATGGCGAATACCCAGTTTACGTAGTTCCACGCGAACTGGGTCGAACTTCTTCCTCAGTTGGGCAATTCCCGTAGCCAAATCTGGGTAGAAACGGACCTGTTGGTCTTCGTAATAAGCCTCCTTTTTCTCCCGTGCAGCGGTAAATACTGCCTGCTTGTTCTTATAGTTGTGAAACCTCATTATCACGGTCCTCGGGCGTGATGCGTTGTCGTTCTTTGGTCCAATTCTGTGTGCTCTTTCCAAAACAATAGAGGACTGTAGCCACTCTTTTTCCAACGCCTCGGGGATCCATTTCTCTAAAAAGGCACACATGTCCCCGCCTGTGCCTTCAGCGCCCTCTGGCAAATTCACAAGCCGTAGATTGTTTAAACGAGATCTGGCTGCTAAATCCATAAGTTTATCCTCCATGGTTTTGTTCTTAGCTTGTAGCGTGTTGACTTTAGCTTGCAGGCTAATTAGCTCGTCTTCCGCTGTGGAAATACGCTCCTCCGCATGGGACATGCGTTCACTGCAGTCGCTAATCTCCTTTTTCACATCTTGTAGAGTTGCTGCCAAACCATCAAGCTCAGAGGTGAACCTAAGAGTGAGCCTATTTTTTGCCAGTATTTGATCAGCTTTGGTGCCTGCTGGTTCATTTTCATTGTCAGTTTTGGTAGTCATGGCCTTGTTAGCCTTGGATGCTTCGTCACGAAGATTACAGTCAAACAGGCTCGGCTGTCTGGCTGTCCCACCTTTCCCCTTTTGTGACTTTACCGAGCTAGGCATCACACCTCAAAATCTTCTTCTATTTGAAACTGTAAATGAGCAGGAGAGCTTTTTTTGCGAACGTAGCAGCGGAGCAGCAAAAAACACGTCTTCCTACATGGCCGCCATAACCGGAAGTCGTACTAAGTACATTTACTCAAGTACTGTACTTAAGTACAAATTTGAGGTACTTGTACTTTACTGAGTCTTTTCTTTTCATGCCACTTTCTATTTCTATTCCACTACATTACAGAGAAATGTTGTTCTTTTTTCTCCACTACATTCATCTGACAGCTTTAGTTACTAGTTACTTTACAAATTAAGATTTTTGTACACACGTGTAGTTTATAAAATATGATGTTTTACAGTAGTATAACTTCCCAACAATATAACGGCCTACAAGTCCAGCTGAAACTATTACACCATTAAACACAGAACTGCTTAGATCCTTTACAGCTTCTAAAATGTGAGAATTTGTCGGCATTGAGTACTTTTACTTTTTAATACTTTAAGTACATTTTCCTGATAATACTTGACTGTACTTATACATTAAACCTACATTGTGTAATTTTTTGAGTTTATTCTTAGCAAAAAACCCTTTGTTCTTTCACAAATATGTGCTCATTCATGTGTAATTACTTTAATTAATAATGTAATTACCACCAACTAATTAAAAGTATTCTCGTAAGCGTAGAATCTGCCATTTAGAATCATTCAGAATACATATGAGCGAGTCGCTCGAATGACGGCCGGCACGTCCATCTTTAAAATACATTAGCCAAAGAGGGACATACCTTCACCTTTCGCCCTTTTACACTCAGTGGCACCCCGCACTGTGACAAATGCCAGGGGGAGATTACTCGCCAGGGAAGTGAAAAAGAGAATTAAAACGACAACGCGACAGGCAAAGCAACAAGACCAAAGTTAATATTGGAGTGGCTAGAACAGCTGCGTGTAAACGGCAGAGATACTAAGAGCTAATTTTGGGTTCAGCCACTGTAGGACTGAAAACACGATCGTAATGAGAGGGGCTAGAAAGTAATATTCAGTTGGTTGTCATATACAATTTCACCGCTAGATGGGAGAAATTCTTACACAATGTAGCTTTAAGTAAAATTTTCAATGCAGGACTTTTACTTGTAACAGAGTATTTTTACAGTGTGGTATTTGTACTTTTACTTAAGTAAAGGATCTGAAAACCTCCACCACCACTGCTCCCATCCTAGCTTCACTTCACTAGCTCCCTGTCCGTTTATGAATTGATTTTGAGATATTACTTATCGCTTTTAAAGCTCATCAGGGCCTAGCCCCCGACTACATCCCAGAAATGCTAACCCCATAAGAGCCTGTTTGCAGCCTTAGATCATCGGGCGGGGCCCTTATAACCGTACAAGAGTTGAGGCTCAAAACCAGAGGTAACCATGCCTTCTCCATCAGGGCGCCTCGGCTTTGGAACAACCTGTCCGAGGAGATAAGGCTTGCTGAATCAGTGACTTCTTTTAAATCACTTCTTAAACACATTTTTATAAACTTGCTTTTACATGATGCTGTCTTTTTATACCGTCTGTTAATTTAATTTGGTTTATTGAATTGTCATTTTTCCGTCCTTTAAAGCTGCCCCATCTTCTGTTTTCACTATTACAATATGTACATATGTGTATGTATTGATTTGACGTGTTTATATGTGTATTGATTTGTATGTGCTTTTGTTTGTACCTCTGCCAACACTTGTTTTTACAGGTGCTATACAAAAGTTATTATCATAACCATGAAAATACAGGATATTTTATTTATATAGTTATATATATTTATTTTTAAGTTATAAATTGTTGTTCATGTAACAAACAGGTAAAAGAAACATTATATAGTACATATGTATATGTGCCTGCTAAACATAAGCATGTTTGTGATGATTGTGTATAAAGTAATCCCTGCCTGGATTACTTTGTTGTAAGTTTACCTGCCTACCTCTGGACACTTTTTGTTGTAGTTTTGGTTAATAAATCCTGACCCTCTGAACTGAACTGCATTTGGATCCAAGCCTCACTACTTTCCTCGTAACAGAATGATCCCACCACAAATGGACCCAGCGGAATCATTCAAGGACGACCTTTTTGAATTAACATGTACGCTTATTTGCATTGTTGGGGAATGGAGAAGAGCTACTAGTTGGAAGGCTCAGGAGGCAGCTCTTAGGTCTGCTCGCTGTAAAGTTTCCACTCAACCCTGACTCATGAGCTCCTTGCTGAGTGGATTCAGGACTTCCTGGAGACTCCTAGCTGTGAACCATCACCCCAACATGCTAGCAGGTCAACTTCTTTCAAGCCTGCTAGCAGTCAGCTACCCCTTTCTGCCAGTTGGCAACCAGCCTGCAACATGTTCAGTGAGTTCCCCTGACCACCAGCAGTCCTATGAGGGTACCCGCTGGTGGAGGCCGTAAGGGGAGGGATGTGGGCGACAGGGTCCCCAACGCCATGCACTGGTTCAACTGCTCTCCAGTGAGCCAGAGCCCGTGCTGTCGCCTGGCCCCAGCTGACCCTTCACCTGCCCGGTCCTCAGAGGAGTTCCGCCTTTGCCGACCTGCTTGGCCTCCAGAGGGGCTCCGCCTTCGCCGTCCTGCTCGGCCTCCAGACGGTGTGTGCCCTTGCTGTCCTGTTCAGCCGCCAGAGGTGTTTTGCCTTCACCGCCAGCCGCCTGTGAGTCCTCAACGTCCTGCTCAGCCGCCTGAGGGGCTCTACCGTCGTTGACCTGCTCGGCCACCAGAGGGATTCCGCCTTCGCCGCCGGCCACCAGAGGGGTATTGCCTTCACCACCGGCCGCCAGAGGGGTTCTACCTTCGTGCTAGGCCGCCAGAGGGGTATCGCCAGAGGGGTATCGCCAGAGGGGTATCGCCTTCGCTGCCGGCCGCCAGAGGGATTCTACCTTCGCCGTCAGCCACCAGAGGGGTTCCGTCTTCGCTGCTGCCTCTGTCCCTCGATCCCCGAGTCCCACTGCCCTTAGTCCCCTGATCTCTGAGTTCCACTGTCCTCAGTTCCCCGATCCCCGAGTCCCACTGCCCTCAGTTCTCAAGCCCCATTGACTCTTTTCCCCCCTTCGGCCCTCGGGGGTGACTTGTGTTTGTCCCTCCCGTGGACCCTCTCCGCCCTCCTTGGGCCGTTTTGCTTTTTGTGGACAATTTTTGTTGTTTTTTTGACTTTTTGGGTGATTCCTCCTCCGGTCCCCCTCCGCCCTCCCTGGGTTGACTTTTGTGTTTTGGACGTCTGGGATCCGTCCCTTGAGGAGGGGGTACTGTGATGATTGATGATTGTGTATGTTTCTGTTACCTGTTTTGATTGTGTATGATTCTGATGATTGTGTATGTTTCTGTTTCCTGTTTTATTTTGGTAGTCTGGTTTTCTTTCTTGTCTTGTCTTGTTATACTTCGCCCTTGTGATTGTCTTATGTGTTTCACCTGTTCCCCAGCCCCAGTGTCACCTGTCCCTTGTCTGCTCGTTACCTTGTGTATTTAGTCTCTGTGCTGTCTTTGTCTGGTGTGGGATCACTGTTCGACGTTGTCGAGGGCTGTTGTGCTCTGTGCTGTCTTGTCTTTGGATTCATTCGTCTCGTGTTCCCTGTGGTTTTATTCCCTGCCTGGATTACTTTGTTGTAAGTTTACCTGCCTGCCTACCTCTAGACACTTTTTGTTGTAGTTTTGGTTAATAAATCCTGAACTCTGAACTTAACTGCATTTGGGTCCAAGCCTCGCTACTTTCCGCATAACACATGTTACCACTATCATTGTGTTGCTAAAAATTTCAATTTAGTTTGGAGTGAGATTCAGTATCAAAGTAGCCAAAAAACAAACGTTTAACATTCACTAGCCATTTGGCTGGTGGACAAAAAAGTAATTTTGAGCCCTGCATACCAGCCCCTAATACTCTCACTTAGCTGAGTGGTAAGTAAGACAGTATGATATTGTACTCTCTGAGTCAAAAAGGCTGTCTGGCTCTTGATGGCAAGATTGAGGGTGGAGCATGGCTGTCATCAAGATGTCTTGTATAGTTAACAAGTGATAAGTCTGTAAGTTAAGCTAAAGCGGCATGTTGTACACAGTATGCAGCTTGTGTTATAGTGGAATGTGGATACATCAGAAAGTTATGGTACTATTTTTGCAAGTGCCTTAGCTTGCAAAAATAGTACAACTATTATATGTAACACATACATAGCTTACTAACAGCTAACTTGTTCTCTCTGGTAGACAAAGGGTACTAAAATAATCATTTGACATGCTTAAATCTCGTGTTTTTTGCTAGCTACCGGCACTTTGAGTAGTTATTTTCACCGTATTTTTGTGCTCCCTCTCTAGGGTAGGACGGAAGTTATAGGATATGATTGGCCAGTGTTCAGATGAGAGACAAACCAATGGGCCAATCATGTGATCTCTCTCCTCTCTGTGGGCCGGTCAGTCAAAGACCAAGGATGTGAATGGCCAGTGTTCATATGAAAGAGTGGGCCAATGATGTGATCTCACTTCTCATTTGGGCTGATAAAAAAAAAAAAAAAACGTTTTCGACCGGAGTGCCTAACCCTAAGACCCCAGGAAGAGCGCCATGTCTTAAAGCCACCATGGGCTTAGCAGATAAGGGTGGAACTGCACCCCATGGCCCAGAAAGACTTTTCACATAGACTTTGCATGGCGAAAGGAACTTCTATATTTCAGCGGATCATTTTTTTTGGGGTACATCAACTTACCAGCCCGAACACTTAAAGGGTCCTTGTTTAAAACGTCATGTTTTTAACATTTTTAACATTCACTAGTAGCCGAATCCAGAGTTATTAAACTAGGCATGATGAACGTGCATAATGGACGCGAGCAGACTAAGAGTAAGATCCTTTTTTGAAACAAAAAAAAGTCTGTGAAATTGCGTTCGCTAAACCCACCAGACTCCATGTAAATAAACAGTAATTTTAGCATCGTAAAATGGGCATTCTAGAACATATCTGAGCTCTGAGGCTTGCTCTGGCTGTCTTGAGCCTGTGCATGTAGGGTGCACTACTATTTCATTCCAATTTTGGGTCTGTCACAGAGAAAACCGGGGACATTTCTGGGGACAGCTCCAGCCGGGGACAGGTCACCGAAACCGGGGACGTCTGGTCACCCTATAGTACAGTATATAGAGTGAGTGATTTGTCAAAAGCTAGTTAGCTAGTAGTGTCAAACATCTAGATTTCTTTCACCTGAATGCACAATATTTCCCATTTGCAGATTTGGTTCTGATCTTATTGGGTTTGCTGTGGAGGAAAGGTTAGCGAGAAGAGAAGGCTGCAGAGGATTGGAAAGGACAGTAAAGAGGAGTGGAGAGGAGAGTGGAGGATAGAAGAGAAGAGTGGAATGAGGAGAGAAGAGTGAAGAGGACAGAGGTAGACTGAACAAAAGAGAAGAATAGTGGAGGAAAAAAGAGGAGTGAATTGACCAGGAAAGGAGTGGGGTGGAGAGGTATGGAAAGGAGTTGATTGAATCGGAGAGAAGAAGAGGGAAGAGGAGAATAGTGGAGTGGAGTAGATGAGGAGAAGAGTGGAGAGGAGAGGAGAGAATCGTGGAGAGAAGCGGAGTGGATTGGAGAGGGAAGAAGAGTGAAGAGGAGAGGATTAAACAAGAGAGGAGAAGCGTGGAGGAGAAAGGAGAGGGGAGAGGAGTGAACTGAACAGGAGAGGATAAGAGTGACGAGGAGAGGAGAGGAGTGATGTGAATTGGAGAAGAATGAAGGATGAAGCCTGAGTTCTCAACTAAGCAGCTGGAGAGAAAGCTGCTCAGTACCAACTATACTGCTTGCATAATATGTCAGAAAATAGACAGTGACGCTGGTCCTCTTCAGAAACTGACAAATCAAGGCTACCCTTCCCTCCTTTATGCTGTAACCAACAGAAAGGATGATGTCTCATACAGATTTGACAATGAGCTGCAACCTCAATGTGACTTTCTGGGGAGGAATCCTTTGTGGCACACACAATGTTGTACACAAATCGTAAAAAAACTGTTGACCAGAAGAGGAAAAAAGTTGAAAAGCCAGAAGCCACTTCATTTGAAGCAGAACTTAATCCTGAGCCAGACAGCAGCAGGCCACTAAAAGAACACAGATGTCAATGCCACAGCCCATCAAACACAAGGAAGAGTGCTTCATTTGTGGAAGAGCACGCACGACCAGGGGGAATAGATCCCTCATTTTGATCCGTCACTTATGACTGACAGAATGTATGGAGGAAATATTTATTCATAATTCAAATTGAAAGTCCAAAGAGAAATTGAAAGTCCAAAGAGAAAACGAAGCAAGATCAAATTAAAAATATTATTTTTTTAAATTTTCCATTGATCAAATTAAAAATATTATTATTATTTTTTTTAATTTTCCATTTGGCTTTTCCATTTGGATTTAATATTTGGCTTTTGAATTTAAATTTAACATTGGCTTTTCCATTTGGATTTAATATTTGGCTTTTGAATTTCAATTTAACATTGGCTTTTAATTTGGATTTAATATTTGGCTTTTCGATTTCAATTTAACATTGGATTTTCATTTGGATTTAATATTTGGCTTTTGAATTTACATTTAACATTGGCTTTTCATTTGGACTTGACACATATCAATGTAAATGAGGAGGCGTGGCCCAAAGGCTGGTGGGAGTGTCTGAAACGAAAGGAGTGCAGAGGCACCTTATGACCAGCAGGGGGAGCTGACTGCTGGGGAGTACACTGTTGAGGAGCATCTGTCTACAGCTTGGCCACCAGGCTGGCTTATCCTCTTATTTCACATGATAGAAACTAATGATGTAGGCTAAACACAAACGACATTTCATGCAACAACAGTGAAGTTTTCATGTAGTTACTATAATTGGGCCCGTGTTAGTGAGGACTAGATTAGGACTGTATTTAAAGCTGATTCTGGTTTCCAACTTCGCCCCAGGTGCGTCTGTTAAAACACGGACGGAGACAACTTCTCTCTTTTGATGTTTTATTTAATTAAGCAACAGTACAAACATGGGTGTGGGTAGCTCTGCTACATGTGTTTGTGTGTTGTCAGATCTCGAGGACACACACACACACACACAATCTCAACCGGGTAGTCATCGTCCGAACTGCGACTCCTTTTTCTTTCTCTCACTTTTTTCTCCGGGTGGTGCGCGCAGTGTGAGGTGCGTGTCCGCGCTATTCTCCGACACATACTCACAACAATCACTCCTGATTGACGGCCTTTTGTACAGCCTGTGTACTTTTTCGTTTTGAAACGATATCCAAATTTGAAAAATGGGT
The DNA here is from genome assembly GCF_008315115.2 of Sander lucioperca. Lineage (NCBI taxonomy): Eukaryota > Metazoa > Chordata > Actinopteri > Perciformes > Percidae > Sander > Sander lucioperca. Next base: position 4,751,793 of record NC_050191.1, read on the forward strand.
CATTTTAAACCTTGTTAATATTGATGACAATGTGTTCAAACGGAAAACGTGTGTGAAATAGCAGATGGAAATTATAAAAAAGCAATCGATTCTATAATCTAGATCGGGAGTTTGCCGTAGCAGCAGCAGCAAACAACTGGAAACTTCTTACAATTTTTGCCTGCTATTTCACCACTAAATTCACTATTGAGACTTTTTTATGCGAGCAATTAACTGTGTAGAGTTTGAATATGGGCAGTTTTACAAACATTGATGGCCAACTGCACATTTTCTCCGATGTTGTCAGAAGCTTCAGTCTGACGGGACAGCCAGCTGGTGGCGGCCGGGATCGCCTCCCTGCTGGCCGGCCAGTGATGCTCACAGACACCGCTGTCAGCTGGAAGTCTCTCAATAGAATCATGGACAAGTTTATTTCCTGAAATATGGCTCGTTTTCCGTTTGAACACATTGTCATCAATATTAACAAGGTTTAAAATGACCCATTTTTCAAATTTGGATATTGTTTCAAAATCGGAAATCAAATGAACGAAAAAGTACACAGGCTGTACAAAAGGCCGTCAATCAGGAGTGATTGTTGTGAGTACGTGTCGGAGAATAGCGCGGACACGCACCTCACACTGCACGCACCACCCGGAGAAAAAAGTGAGAGAAAGAAAAAGGAGAGGTCGCAGTTCGGACGATGACTACCCGGTTGAGATTGTGTGTGTGTGTGTGTGTGTGTGTGTGTGTGTGTGTGTGTCCTCGAGATCTGACAACACACAAACACATGTAGCAGAGCTACCCACACCCATGTTTGTACTGTTGCTTAATTAAATAAAACATCAAAAGAGAGAAGTTGTCTCCGTCCGTGTTTTAAACAGACACACCTGGGGCGAAGTTGGAAACCAGAATCAGCTTTAAATACAGTCCTAATCTAGTCCTCACTAACATGGGCCCAATTATAGCATCTACATGAAAACTTCACTGTTGTTGCATGAAATGTCGTTTGTGTTTAGCCTACATCATCAGTTTCTATCATGTGAAATAAGAGGCTAAGCCAGCCTGGTGGCCAAGCTGCAGACAGATGCTCCTCAACAGTGTGCTCCCCAGCAGTCAGCTCCCCCTGCTGTTCATAAGGTGCCTCTGCACCCCTTTCGTTTCAGAACCTCCCACCAGCCTTTGGGCCACGCCTCCTCATTTACATTGACATGTGTCAAGTCCAAATGAAAAGCCAATGTTAAATGTAAATTCAAAAGCCAAATATTAAATCCAAATGAAAATCCAATGCTAAATTGAAATCGAAAAGCCAAATATTAAATCCAAATTAAAAGCCAATGTTAAATTGAAATTCAAAAGTCAAATATTAAATCCAAATTAAAAGCCAATGTTAAATTTAAATTCAAAAGCCAAATATTAAATCCAAATGGAAAAGCCAAATGGAAAATTAAAAAAATAATAATAATATTTTTAATTTGATCAATGGAAAATTAAAAAAATAAATAATATTTTTAATTTGATCTCGCTTCGTTTTCTCTTTGGACTTTCAATTTCTCTTTGGACTTTCAATTTGAATTATGAATAAATATTTCCTCCATAAGAATGCAGTATGGGAAAAAGCAAACAAACTTGAAGATGAAGACATGCTATACAAGATTCGTGGTCCTGATGGAAACAAGTGTACTGATATGATTGCTGAGGACAGTACCACAAGGAATGCATGACCAACTACCTGACAAAGCGTCTATTTTCACAGGAAAAGACTAATACTGCCACCACTCCATATAATGCTGCACTGAACCAACTCATATCTCGGATAGATGAGCCCCTTTTCAAAGAGAATTTGTTACAGCTTTGAGGGATGAATTCCGTTAGTACTTGGAAAGCCATGGAGTTACAATGTTACCTCATACAGATCTCAGTCATGATTGCCCACCTTAGAAGGCACTATGAAGTAGGTGTCAATTGTAAAATAATGGTTGTGCCACAGAAAGGATGTTCTAGCCTGATTTGCTCAGAATAAATTAATGTTGGCTGCATGCTCTCAAAGTTGAAGGAACTTAACCCCTTCAGACCCACATTTTTTTGACTGGGTAAAAAATTTTTTTTTTTAACTGATTTTTAACTGATTTTTTTTAACTGATTCTGAAGTGGAAAAAACACATTTTTGGTAACTCATATTTTTAATAGTATTTTTTCATGTCCATTCCAATGGACGCCACGACAAGATGGGCGTAAAATGTCATAAACACTTAAGAAAAATAAGGCTGAATTTTTCCACATAGTAATCAATCAGGTATGACCTAAACATCTGGAACTGGATGTTTGCATGGTTTTGAGTCTGTGTACAGTTCTGAACATGCACATGAACTTGATAGGGGTATTTCAGCGTGGGTAGGGTACAGCAGTGAGGTCATCACCAGGAAAACCCAGAGCCTCCAAGAAGATAGAGAAATGAATCAATCTGAACATGCACATGAACACAATAGATGTATGATTGTAGATAGATTACCTGAAAAGAAATCAGTTTTTCCTTCAGTAAACTATCGTGGAACTTCCAACACATAACCATACTTTTTATAGTAGGCTAATGAACTGATAGCACGTTTACTTGGAATGGAACTGGAACGTGAACTTGAGAAGACATCAGCTTGTGGATGTTTTCATGTATACTCATTTTCGATGAGCAGCCTTGAAGCAGTTTCGGTGTGGCACAAAGCACAAGTGGATGTTGAACTTGTCACAGAAGACGTGTGTCTTTCCTGTACAGTATGGCATCTTGCATCTGGTAGCCTCTTTCTTTTCATCATAATTTGGCATGTGGTCAACCATGTCATACTGAACTTCACGTAGAGACCTTACATCCTGGACTGGTCTGTGAGCTGGTCTGTGGGGGACACGCTGTGGTTCTGGAGACATACTGGGTCTTCCATGTTTTGCTGCCACTGTTTTGTGGAGTCGTGGACACTGGGCCACATTCATCTTGAAATGGAGGAGATCCTGGATGTCTTTGGTCTGGATATTGGCCCTCTTGGCATCCAGCCTGTACTCCAACCAACTGTTGACCACAGCCATGTCAAAAGCATGTGTTATCATTCTCAGGGTCCACTTTTTTGACCGAATTTCTGTACGGTACAGACTGACGAGTTGATTAAGCAGGTCAACGCCGCCCATTGCTTCATTGTACAGCTTAACCACCTCTGGACGGGACACCATCAAAAATTGGGCCTTCTTTTTGTCCCACCGCTGCACTTCATTCATTCTGCCAACACCGACAAAGTTGGAGGCCATGACAACTGGTCTGTTGTCATACCATTTGACCAGTGCCACCTTACCATCACGGCTTACAACTTCATCACAGCTTCCTCGAGGCTTTTTAACCATCTCTTTGTCAGACTGTAGAGGAGGCCTGGCAAAGCGAGAGACCCTTGCTGTCCCAGCGGCATGAATCTTCCTCTCAGCCAGCAGCTCCAGAAGATTGTACGTTGTGAAATAATTGTCAAAATACAACTTGTGGTTGGCCTCGGTGATCCGCTGGCTAAGATGGTATACCACTCCAGCTCCAAGTCCTAGCTGCTTCCTGTGCTCTTGTGATAGCTCCATTTTAGTGCCTTGGTGCAGCAGGAAGTCGTAGGCCATGCCACTTTTCCCACACAGGAAGTATATTTTCACCCCCCATGGGTGTGGTTTGCCTTTGATGAACTGTTTGACAGACAGAGTTCCGCGAAATGGCACCATTTGTTCATCAACGCAAAGGTTCTCCTCTAGTGGAAGCTCCAAGCATCTACTGCGTATGGCACCATAGAGAGGACGTACCTTGAAAAACACATCATTGTTGTCAGCTGGCTTCTCCAAATTGTTGACCAAATGCAAATGTGACCGGAGCTGGAAGAATCTGTCACGGGGCATTGTGTTTTGAAAAAATACCAATGTCCATCCCAGCTTCCCAGTACATGGAGACTCTTGGCATTTTCATCACTCCCATAGCAAGGTGGAGACCGATTACAGTTCTGATCTCTCCTGGACTTGTTGGTTTGAAACTTAGTGTACCACTTTGCATGGCATAAACATTTGTGTTGTCGGCCATCAAATCAAAGATCTCATCTGGTATATACTGTTTGAAGTATTCATAGGGTCTCATAGGAGGATCCTCATGAATTGGAGGATTCTCAAATGAAGTGTCCATGATTGTAGTGAACGGCCTGTGACGCCACTTGATTTCTTCCTTCCTGGTTACTGTCATCTCCTCCTGTCCTCCTCTGTCCTCCTCTGTCACTACACTGTCTTTCTCCTCTATCTCAATCTCATTTGCCACATCAAGTTCTTCTGGCATGCATGTAACCTCTCCACTGTCCCTCTCTGAATCTAATAACAAAACAATCACATTTTAACTCATTTTATGTATTCTTACTCTTGAATGCATTCTATTTAGATCTTACATATAAGACATTAAATTGATAAAAACCACATACTGAGAATTAAAAACACTCTTCATTTCTAAACTAACCACCTATCTCACTGCTGGTTTCATCCTCCTCATTTCCCGAGTTCAAGGAGTCAAGGTCAGATAACTCTCCATTTACGAGACGTTCAAGGAAGTCTTCGACTTTATACTCTACAAGAACATTATGTACAAAAAATATATTTAAAATTTTGTAATCATGAATAAATAAACTGTGACACCATACTTTACCTATGAAAAGCTTACAGGTATTTTGTTTCTTTATATACTGTCACTAAACATGTGAGCGTTAGCTAAACCTTCCCACCTCCTGATGTCCATTGCAATGGACATAGGACTTTGAAAAAATCCTATAAATTAATGATATGATATATGTTCAAAATAACTTCAAATATTATCACTTGTAACAGTTAAAATTATACTGACAGCAAATTTGTTTGGCCAGCATGAACATAAATTTGTATTTTTGATTGAAAATGGGCACTTACTCTTCCCTCTTTGCAGTCGCTCCGCCATGCTTGCCTTGTCCGATGTCTGTCACTCTCTCAGAACGTGCTCAAAGTCATAACATGATTTTGATTGGATAATCAGGATCCAATCAGTAACCAGCATTGCTGACATCATTCAATTACAGAGTATTTATTGGTTTAGAGACAAAAATATGTCATGACCATTCCAATGGACACCGGGTCTGAAGGGGTTAAGGAGAAAACTGAAGAGGCAGAGTATGAAGAAGAAAGTGATGATGAGTTGACACCAGATGACACCATAGTCTCTTCCTACAACACTGCAAAGAGAATACGGAAGGAGCTCCAGGACCAACGTAAGCAGGCCCTGAAGGAAGCAAGAGAAGCCAGAACGGCTCAAGCCAGTGGAAGTCACCAGATGCCTGGAAGTATGACTGAAGACCCGTCACTGCAGCTAGAGATATCATACCTGGAGGCATCCCGAAGAGTGAACTCTAACCTGTATAACCACCTGGCATGGATGATAACAGATGCATCTCCAGAGTTAGGTGAGGACGGCCGGGTGAAAGTCAGTCCTAAGCAGCAAGAACAAGTTCTCAACCTTGCCCAGGATGTCTGCCAAGCAGTTGCCAAGATCCCAACACCGAAACACGTTGGGACAGCTTTGCACATCCTTAAGGAAACCAGAAGCAAGTCGACTGTGTCACTCCTAAATAGATTTGGGAACAGCATCAGCTACAAAGAAGCACAGAGATTTATTACAACAATGGCAATGGCAGTTGAAGAGCAGACAACTAGGGATGGTGCCTTTATACCAACAAACCTGAAGGTTGGACGATTCACACAGTTTGCATTTGATAACCTTGACTTCCAAGAGTACACAAAGGATGGATGAACACTGCATGGCACAACACACGTCATATTCCAGTACAAGAATCCAGATGAAGGCCCCACACCAACGGTTAGTTTACCTCTACTGAAAACCCGCCAACCAGCCCTGGAATCTTCTCAGCCTTTTCAAACCAAGGAAAGCCACCTCAGTCTAAAAGAACGTCAAAAGAGTCGCTCCCTGGTTGGAGTTGAAACAGCCTAAGCTTCCTGTGTCTCTAGCTCTTGACCACCTGAGCATCCTCTGCAGCCATGTTTGCCCTACACTGGGAAGCATTTGCCAGATGGTTGGTCGATGAAGAGAAGGACCTGGAGTACATGTGTGTGCTTAGCAACAATGTCCAGCTACTCCTAGATGCCCTGTCAGAAGAGGATGTAGAGAAGGTAACTTCTGCGTGTGCTGATGTAGGGCCCTATGATTTCCACGATGCAGAAAACACGGACGGAATCGCAGAATCTACACATGAAAATGGAATTCTGTTATACACGTGGAATTGCACGGAATTTGCATATGTTTTGTTGACATATTAAATAAATGATTTTTTTTTTTACTTCCTTCTCATTTTTCAGTTTAAAACAACGAGCGGAGAAAAGTCTCAACAACAAGCAGAGACAGGTCTCTACCTAAACCGTGGCCAAATGGCACAGCCTGTTGCCTAGTAATCATACGTCATCACGTTCACGTTGAGTTTGTTGCGAGGGAAAAATGTCAAAGCGAGTGGCACCTCCCGATAAGACAACGGTTAAGAAACTGAATTAACTGCAAACAATACCCCAAACGACTACTATGAATCTGGACGATTGTTTTGTAAGTTTTGTCAACATACTGTTGACTGGACCCGCAAAGACACATGTAACGACCATTTGAAATAAAAAGCTCATCTCAAAAACAAAGCTAAATCTACAGCGGGAAAATCCCTCCAGGTAACAACAAAATCAATAGATGCAAGGCGTGAGTTTGTGGAAGATTTTGTTGCAATGTGTGCTGAAGCTGACATACCGCTAGAGAAAATGAAGAGGATACGTCAGTTTCTTGTTAAACATTGCAAGCAGGGAGGCGCGCTTCCAGAAAACGCCAGCAGCCTCAGGCAGTCCCACCTGCTGCGGGTGTTTGACCAGCACATGCAAAAAGTGCTGCAAGAGATCCATGGAAAGACAATCTTCGTTGTTGACGACTAAACCTCTGACAACCAAGATCGCAGTGTCCTCAACATTGTTATAGGTGAGCATCCAATTCACTTTTATTTAGGCAGGCTAATACAGCATATTAAATAAAGGTGGTTGGTTAATAAAGGTTAAATAAAACAAAATATTAGCCTATTTTTAACTAGGCCTACACTTTCTACCTACAAATATTCTACTAGCCTAGCCACTACATTCATCATTTTGGGACCAAAGTTAGGCATAAATAAATAATTGCATAAATAAATAAATTAATATATGTGAATATACAAAGAATATACAAAGAATATATGTGTAGATAAGTGTTAATATTAAGCTTTTGTTTTTGTTTTTTTTAGAGTTTCACAACACATGGCACACATGGTTCAGCCAACCTACCCAGCTGCCACTGATTTTGGGAGACAACTTGTCAATGGCAAATTGGCGGCAACCGTGATGCTGAAAGAGGCAAAACCTTCTGAACTCAAACACAGCAAATACTGCTGCTGCAAGAAAAGCATGTGTGCCCGAGGATGCTCCTGTGCAAAAGCCCAAGAGCCAATGTGAAGTGTGGCATTGCATGTCTCTGCACCGGGGGCCCCAACAGATTTTCAAGGATTGAACTTGCGCTTGAAGACAGGGACACATAAGTAGGCCGTGTGTGTGTGTGTGTGTGTGTGTGCGCGCGTGCGTGCGTGTGTGTGTGTTAGAGAGAGAGAGGGGGGGTGCATCTTTTATCACGCTGCTGTATAACCCACCTTGCCGGTCTTGTTTGCGGTCTCCTCAGGTGGTGATGGTGAAGGTCTGTCCCCAGAGCAGTATCTGCACCCTCCTGATTATCCCACCTCACAGGGACCTGCACCTAGTTAATTAAGTTATGTTAAATTATTTTGATCTGTTAAAGTTGTAATAGTTGTCATCTGAGGCAATAAAATAATTAAAGTAATTTTGCTGTATTATATTTCTTGTGTGACACATTTCCATTGGGAGAACAGGGTTATGTTGAAATTAAAAAGATGCTTAGGCCATGATGTTTAATAATGTGGACATTAACAACCATATTAAACATCCAGTATGTCTTTCGGAATTTTGAGAGTAGCCTAAAATTCTATTGAGGTTCTTAGCCTGTTGATCGCCGACTAGTAGTGAAATCATCACAGATCCATTGATTTTGGTTGGATTTTATCATTGGGGGGAACTTGGGTGAATAGTTGATTGCCATTGAAGTAAAGATGAAAATAATTGAAAAAAGTGAGAAAACGCCTAATTTCTTTGCAATAAATTGATGCAAAATCATGTAAAATGTGTTTTAAGAGTTATTTTTTCAGTGGATGTTGTCAGCACATGTGTTTTGTGTATCTGGAATGCATTTATTGACAGCTTACCCAACCCACTGAGGATATGAGGGAAAAAAATAATTTTTCACATTTTTCTTCATCATTTACTTTTATACACTAAAATGGCCACAATTTTTTTTTTTTTACAATTATTGTTTCTTAGGGTCAAAGTTAACAGAAAACACACAAATAAAAAGTATGGCAGACCATGTCCGGTTAAATTTTTTAGACTTTGGCTCCCCGACTAATAATGCTAATGCTAATGGTTTTAATTCACCATGTGTTCTATTAATACATCCATGGTATGTATGCTGTAAAGCCTGTAACGTGGATGGGAGATGAAGCCATGGATGTTATTAAGAGAAGCTCTTTTCACAAAACTGCAGGCTAACCTTAGTAGCTAGCACTAGCTAGTAGCACGACATAATAATAAAATCTCCTTGATTGTCTAAATACATCCATTGTTTATTTAGATAAGCATATAAACGATCAGAACAACGAAAACACAATGTTTAACGTTAGTGAATATTTTATACAATGAAACGGCGAGTTCATGAATTCACCACTCAAGACACAAGAGTGACGCTCATGAACGAGCACGTTGCTACCAGTTGATACGACAACACACAAACTGTTGCTAGTGCGCATGTCCATCGTGACGTCATGGGCCAGTCAACGCGGAAGATCTGAGCTCCATGATTGCTTTATGCGCTTTTGAGCACTCTCATTGGAATGAACGGGGCTTCCCGCCGAACGCTGTATCCAGTTCATCCATGAGTGCAGCCCATTCATCCATCCATCCATCCATCCATCCATCTTCTTCCGCTTATCCGGTAACGGGTCGCGGGGGTAGCAGCTCCAGCAGGGGACCCCAAACTTCCCTTTCCCGAGCCACATTAACCAGCTCCGACTGGGGGATCCCGAGGCGTTCCCAGGCCAGGTTGGAGATATAATCCCTCCACCTAGTCCTGGGTCTTCCCCGAGGCCTCCTCCCAGCTGGACGTGCCTGGAAAACCTCCCTAGGGAGGCGCCCAGGGGGCATCCTTACCAGATGCCCGAACCACCTCAATTGGCTCCTTTCGACGCGAAGGAGCAGCGGCTCTACTCCGAGCTCCTCACGGATGACTGAGCTTCTCACCCTATCTCTAAGGGAGACGCCAGCCACCCTCCTGAGGAAACCCATTTCGGCCGCTTGTACCCTGGATCTCGTTCTTTCGGTCATGACCCAGCCTTCATGACCATAGGTGAGGGTAGGAACGAAAACTGACCGGTAGATTGAGAGCTTTGCCTTCTGGCTCAGCTCTCTTTTCGTCACAACGGTGCGATAAATTGAGTGTAATACCGCACCCGCTGCGCTGATTCTCCGACCAATCTCCCGCTCCATTGTTCCCTCACTCGCGAACAAGACTCCAAGGTACTTGAACTCCTTCACTTGGGGTAAAGACTCATTCCCTACCTGGAGAAGGCACTCCATCGGTTTCCTGCTGAGAACCATGGCCTCAGATTTAGAGGTGCTGATCCTCATCCCAGCCGCTTCACACTCGGCTGCGAACCGATCCAGTGAGTGCTGAAGGTCACAGGCCGACGATGCCATCAGGACCACATCATCTGCAAAAAGCAGCGATGAGATCCCCAGCTCACCAAACTGCAACCCCTCTCCACCCCAACTACGCCTCGATATCCTGTCCATAAATACTACAAACAGGATTGGTGACAAAGCGCAGCCCTGGCGGAGGCCAACTCTCACCTGAAACGAGTCCGACTTACTGCCGAGAACCCGGACACAGCTCTCGCTTTGGTCGTACAGAGATTGGATGGCCCTGAGAAGGGACCCCCTCACCCCATACTCCCGCAGCACCTCCCACAGTGTCTCCCGGGGGACCCGGTCATACGCCTTCTCCAGATCCACAAAGCACATGTAGACCGGTTGGGCATACTCCCAGGCTCCCTCCAGGATCCTTGCGAGAGTAAAGATCTGGTCCGTTGTTCCACGACCAGGACGGAATCCGCATTGTTCCTCTTCAACCTGAGATTCGACTATCGACCGAACCCTCCTTTCCAGCACCTTGGAGTAGACTTTCCAGCACCTTGGAGTAGACTTTACCGGGGAGGCTGAGAAGTGTGATACCCCTGTAATTAAACATGTGATACCCCTGTAATGTGATACCCCTGTAATTAAACACCCTCTGGTCCCCCTTTTTGAAAAGGGGAACCACCACCCCGGTCTGCCACTCCTTAGGCACCGTCCCCGACTTCCACGCAATGTTGAAGAGGCGTGTCAACCAAGACAACCCCTCCACACCCAGAGCTTTAAGCATTTCTGGACGGATCTCATCAATCCCTGGGGCTTTGCCACTGTGGAGTTGTTTAACTACCTCAGCAACTTCCACCAGGGAAATTGACGACAATCCCCCATCATCCTCCAGCTCTGCCTCTACCATAGAGGGCGTATTAGTCGGATTTAGGAGTTCCTCAAAGTGCTCCTTCCACCGCCCTATTACCTCCTCAGTTGAGGTCAGCAGCGTCCCATCCTTACTGTACACAGCTTGGATGGTTCCCCGCTTCCCCCTCCTGAGGTGGCGAACGGTTTTCCAGAAGCACCTTGGTGCCAACCGAAAGTCCTTCTCCATGTCTTCTCCGAACTTCTCCCACACCCGCTGCTTTGCCTCTTTCACGGCAGAGGCTGCAGCCCTTCGGGCCCTTCGGTACCTTGCAACTGCCTCCGGAGTCCCCTGGGATAACATATCCCAGAAAGACTCCTTCTTCAGTCGGACGGCTTCCCTGACCACCGGTGTCCACCACGGTGTTCGTGGGTTGCCGCCCCTTGAGGCACCTAAGACCCTAAGACCACAGCTCCCCGCCGCAGCTTCAGCAATGGAAACTTTGAACATTGTCCACTCGGGTTCAATGCCCCCAGCCTCCACAGGGATGCACGAAAAGCTCCGCCGGAGGTGTGAGTTGAAAGTCTGTCGGACAGGGGCCTCCTCCAGACGTTCCCAGTTCACCCGCACTACCCGTTTGGGTTTACCAGGTCTGTCCAGAGTCTTCCCCCACCCTCTGACCCAACTCACCACCAGATGGTGATCAGTTGACAGCTCTGCCCCTCTCTTCACCCGAGTGTCCAAAACATACGGCCTCAGATCAGATGAAACGATTATAAAATCGATCATTGACCTTTGGCCTAGGGTGCTCTGGTACCAAGTACACTTATGAGCATCCCTATGTTCGAACATGGTGTTCGTTATAGACAATCCATGGCTAGCACAGAAGTCCAACAACAAACAACCACTCTGGTTTAGATCAGGGAGGCCGTTCCTCCCAATCACGCCTCTCCATGTGTCTCCATCATTGCCCACGTGCGCGTTGAAGTCCCCCAGCAGAACTATGGAGTCCCCTACTGGAGCCCCATACAGGACTCCATTCAAGGTCTCCAAGAAGGCCGAATACTCCGAGCTCTTGTTTGGTGCATACGCACAAACAACAGTCAGAGTTTTCCCCCCCACAACCCGCAGGCGTAGGGAGGCGACCCTCTCGTCCACCGGGGTAAACTCCAACGTAGCGGCGCTCAGCCGGGGGCTTGTGAGTATCCCCACACCCGCCCGGCGCCTCACACCCTGGGCAACTCCGGAGAAGAAAAGAGTCCAACCCCTATCCAGGAGTATGGTTCCAGAACCGAGACTGTGCGTAGAGGTAAGCCCCACCAGATCCAACTGGTAGCGCTCCACCTCCCGCACAAGTTCCGGTTCCTTCCCCCACAGAGAGGTGACGTTCCACGTCCCCAGAGCCAGCGTCTGCTGCCCGGGTCTGGTCCGTCGAGGCCCCTGACCTTCACTGCCACCCATGTGGCAGCGCACCCGACCCCAGCGGTTCCTCCCACAGGTGGTGGGCCCATGGGTTGGAGAGAGAGGTGCCACGTAGCTTTTTCGGGCTGTGCCCGGCCGGGCTCCGTGGCAAACCCGGCCACCAGGCGCTCGCTGACGGGCCCTCCATCTGGGCCCTCCATCTGGGCCTGGCTCCAGACGGGGGCCCCGGGCTTCCTCCGGGCAGGGTCACTCCATCTCTACCTCGTTTTTTCATAGGGTTTTTGAACCATTCTTTGTCTGGCCCCTCCCCTGAGACCACTTTGCCTTGGGAGACCCTACCAGGAGCACAAAGCTCCAGACAACACAGCCCTCAGGTTCATAGGGACACACAAACCTCTCCACCACGATAAGGTGATGGTTCCCGGAGAAGCCCATTCAGCCCACACAAATAGACTGGCCCACCGGTCCCAGTACTCCCGATGGCCAATCCATGACTGCACTTCTCCAACACATAGATTTCAAGAGGGATTATAACTGGTAAACTTCCAGCTGCAGCCACAACTTTTCTATGTTTTTCAGCTACTGTAATTCCCCCAGAAGTCATCATAGACCTCATTACTCTTCAATTTTTTTTTTTTTCATTTGCCGCGCTGACAGATGTTTTCAAGGAGAATAAATCAGCCGTAATCCCCAAACTTAATGGCGCACTCCACTCAATCGCAGGTAGATCAAATTGCAATAGAAAAGCCATCATCACCTACTCATCCAGTGGCAGGGAGAGGCTTTTTTTCTCAGTGATTCCTGGCAATTGCAGCTGATTATGGCCAGCACCAATTTAGTCGTACTTATCCTTCAACATTTTTTCCCTTTACAGTTTTGAGAGAAAAGCCAGATAGTGATGCAGAGTCATACATGGAAATATGTGGGAAGTAGCAGTTGGACAGAATTAAACCTGAAAACAAAATACAAAAATGCTTCAAGAGAGACACATAATACAACCTGAAATTTACAGTGTCATGTTGTATAAGTCAGGTACTAATAAAATACTTGCTGTGTAATTAAAGAGTAAAAAGGAGAGACCAGTTGAATTTACAGCCTGCAGTCCCTCCTGTGTACAGTATTTAAAAAAAACTTATAATTTAAATGATTAAAATAAACAAATTACTAGGTTCCTCAATAAACATGGAGATTAGCTATGGTTTACATCACTTTCTTTTATTATGTTGTAGTTTTACTTTATTCATTTAATGACTTAGTTTGCTATTGGCAGGTTGTTATGAAACAAGCCGATAATGATTGTTTTGTGGTTTGTACCTGGCATGTATACTGGCTTGACATGTGTGAGTTTATTCTGAAAGCCGATACGAGATCTCGGAGAACAAAGAAGTGACACGAAGCAGGGTTCAGTTCACAATGTTCTAAAGGTTTAATGAAACACACAAGCATATATACATTTACTAACTATTGCTTCATTCACTTCGATGACTTGAGAGTAGAAAGATAAGGCACCAGAGGAAAGGATTGGTTCAAGGTAGGTTCACACAGATAAATCCTCAGGAAGGAAAACAGTGTAACAATTTATGACACAAATTTATGATACAAATTTATGATACCAAATAAAACAGATGACTACGAAAGCCCTAAAAGACACGGTGAAAAAATTGCGGGCATTGTTGGCCAAAACCGTTTATCTCCTATGTCGCAGATACTATCCTAAAGTTGATCTCCTAATTAGAAGATATTATCTTGTACATATTATCTTGTATGTACCAGAAAAACTGTTAGGCCTCATTACGTTGTTTGAGAGAGCAAGAAAGCCATCCAGATGAAAACGCTTAGTGCACGATACAAAAGGAATTGAAACTTCAGCCAAAGGTTAAACAAAAAGTTTTACCTTCTCATTTAACTACAAATGTCCACTGTAAAACATAGCCAACAGGCCGCCGGTGTTACACAATCATAACTGCAGCTCTCATAAAATAGATCATATTTGCAGAAGAGTCATACAGAAGACAAATAAACCATAGACAGCCAGGCATTGGGTCGGGTCATAAAAATGAACATTCTGATTATTAGCTGATGGTTTGCCGATGGGTGAAATAATACATCATTAATGTGGAAAATATTACTACATTTATAGAGCTGCAGTGTGCTTCTATGTCTCTATTATCAGGCTCCGTTTCAGTGCCATACCTACACACAAACCATGCTGTCCATGGTTCTGAAACAGTGAATGATAAACACGTGTAGTTTGATGAGGTAATTTACGTGAATATGAATTAGCCATGTGGACCGCTGGTAGAAAGAGAAAGGCTGGTTTGTTCAGCAAGCAGCTGAGTTTACAAGAATTTGCTAACTAAGATAAACAGTTAGACTACATACAGATAACTTTCGCTTTAGCATGTTTGTAGCAATTCGCTGCTCATGTAAAACACGTCAGCGGATGAGAGACAGACGGACCACATTTCGCGAAATTAAAAATGAATAACAGCAACTTCACGCAGAGGCTCTGGTTTAGGAGTCCCTTAAGCCCACGTTCGGTAATCCACCCATGATCACATGGTCCTCACATGAACCCCACCGTATGCATAATGCATGTCTTACCCCGAGCATCCATCAAGCCTTGTATGTGCACATCACTCCAACAGATAAAGCCGCTCTTCATGTCTGCATAGGAACATTTATTTTGTGGTGGGGCAGTCACTTAGAGGGCAAATGGGAGAGAAAGACATAAGCTATGTTTCCATCCACTTGTCAATCAAATTATCTGAAGTACGCTAAAAACATTCATGCGAATAAAGCCAGTAAAAGTGTGTTTGCATCCAACGGCTTTAAAGTGAATAAAAACCTGTGCGTAATGACGTCACATGCTGTTTTGCAGTCAAATTGGTATATCGAATAGATTTGATGCATTTTAAGGTGTTTCCATTCATTTTCGCACTGGATCGCGCAAGATTCAAGCGAAGCTGTGAACAAAGTTTGCTAGCCAAAATGGATCGCGCCGTCTACCTACAAATTATTAATATTGCACGAGTTGTAAAAGTGCTTATGTGCCAGCTGATAGCGACATATCAAGCTATTATAAGACAGTAACATCATAAAGCTATGATGATGCAGATGCACGTTATGGCATTTGTTAGACGTTTTGTTATATTTCGCTTGTCAATTAAATTTAAAAAGAAGAGAAATATGATGAGATCTAACGTATAAATATTGTGTCAATATTCATGAAATTCTATCGAATCGTGTTACTAAGCATACGTATGGCTAAAAATATACTAATTTTACAAAAAATAAGAATTTTTTTGTCTTTTGAGTCTCCGTTCACCATGGAGGCTTATGACAATGACGTTTTCCTTATAAATTCAAGACAACACTCTGTAATTAGTAATTGATATGGTCATTTTTAGGGTGAAGTATTCCTTTTTAAAGGTTCGATTATTTCAAAGCTCCATCAGACACTGAGCCACGCCGCCATCTGCTGGCGATCGGATCGCCTATCTGTGATCTTGAGTAATCGTGACTGGATGATGAAAATAGAAACGGTCACCCAGCCATAGTCTGTCCCAGTTTATTGGAGGTCTATGCTGAGGTTTTGACTCTCCACCTCTCTTACCTACACAGATACTCAGTCTTGCTATCCACCCTTGTTATTGTCGTCGTCAGTGGCGTGTGTCAGATATCTGAGTATATTGACTCCTACAGGGTTCCCTGCTGCTGCCTGGCCCCTGAGCCTTGAGAGGGGAAGCGTTGAGAAACATAAATTGATCGGTTTGCGACTCGGACGCTGATGCTGAGGTTTCCTGCCGTCCTCAGAGACTGTGTGTGTGTGTGTGTGTGTGTGTGTGTGTGTGTGTGTGTGTGTGTGTGTGTGTGTGTGCGTGCGTGCGTGCGCACTTGCCTGCCTGAGAACGCGAGTCCCACTGTCTTTGTGTGCATTGCCAAAATCTCCTGGAAAGAACAGAATTAAATTAATACTTTATAATACAACCTGACATTTACATGTCAGGTTGTATGAGTCAAGTACTAATAAAATACTTGCTGTGTAATTAAAGAGCTGTGGTTGGCGCAGATGAAGTAACGCTAAGCTTGTTACTGTAAGTAGGCTAAAATAAAACCTTTGTGAGTAAAAAGTCAATACTTATCAATAGCCTACCCACTCACCTGTCTACAGGCATAAACATGTAGGAAGCGATATTTCAATCTGCTCTGTCTGCACAGTCCTCTTGTCCACCACGCAGTTTTACGCAAACACAGCTCTACTCTGCAAATAGCGAATTTTTACAAACAGGCTAAAACAAAAGCTGCTGGTTTGTAGTCTAACAGTTAATCTTAGTGTAACCCTATCACTATAGGCTCGTAATATGAAAAACACTTTATGCAGCAATCATAGTGTTACACTCTTGGACAACATACTTGGTAAAATGGTGAAAGAGATCTGTCTAGGGTAAGCTATGTTTGTATGTCTGACTTTAGTAACTAATGAGAGGCTAGGAGAACAATCCTGATTTAATAACCAAAACCAATATTAACTTAAAGGACAATTCAGGCGCAAAACGAACCTAGGGATTATTAACAGATGTGTACCCACTCTGTCGCTCTCTGGGACATGTTTTCATGCTAATCGAATGTGTTTGTAGCTTGAAAGACGCTAGCGCGGACCGCTGATTAGCTTACAACGCTAGTATTCGGGGCACAGGGAAAGTAAAAACAAATCGTTATTTTGTACCACTAAAAAGACACAAAATATCACCAAACTTCAACGGTAGCATAATGAGGGTCTCTACATGTTAACCGAAGCATTGAGAACTTTGTAAGTGTACAGTTTATTGAAAAGATAGATTATAAAGACACACGCCGCCGCCGTCTTGAAAACCAGTTATGACTTACAGCTGGCGATGCAAACTAAAATCAAAAGCAATTTGCTCAATATATCTGAAATAATCGCACTCTGCATAACTCATCTAGTGTACTTACTCTGTGGATAACTGTCTATCTGGTCTCTCCGGTCTGGGTCGCCGTCTCCAATTTATTTTCGGGACATGGAAAAAAGTTTCAAGTACAGCCCTGTTTATCAGAGAGGGGAAATCATCAGACTGTACAAAACACTGCGTCTCTTGGGGGTTGCGACTAGAGTTGAGCCGGATACTCGGCTGAAACGAGTATCCGGTACGGATAAAGCACTTTTGCCGAGTACGAGTATTATACGAGTAATACGAGTCAATATCTGTGCTCGGATTGAATAAAAATCCTCATTGGGAGCTGACTGTGTCTGCGTTCTGTGATAGGCTAGTCGTCACAGCGCCCCTCCCCTACACACATACAGATGTATTGTGTTGCTGTAGGTGTCCCGCTCTGCTCACTCACACAGAACAGCTCTCTCTCTCTCTGTCTCTCCCTCAGTCACTCAGGTTCGCGGGTCTTTTCCGTTAACGTTTAGGTTTTTTTCAGCTTCAGGTTTGTTTTTTACTTCGGTTTGTAGTACTTACTTATTAACCAGTAGAGTTCTGGTAAACGTGGGGTTTGTTCAGACGTGGTGCTTGGTAGAATGCGACTCGCGTTGCGTCTCTGCCTGTCGGAGATTTTTTTTCTTTTTTAAACCATCAGCTGGCTCTAAACAGATCTGAAAAACAGCGTCGGACTATTTGATCCGTAGAACACAGTCCCCCCCCTCCCTCTCTCTCTTTCTCTCTCTCTCTGTCTCTCTCTTACTCACTCACACACACACACACTCACACACACACACACACACACACACACACACACACACACACACACACACACACACACATACCTGATGTGGAAATAAAAAAAATAAAAAAGAACCAAAAAAAAAAATAAGAAATAAGAAATAAAAAAGTTATGTTGAGTATGAAAACTGTTGTTCATTACATTTTACTTCATAATTGCAACCGCATGTGTTGTATTCATTGTTCTTGTTCTGTATATAGTTTGTTTATCATGATCAAAACCATTGATCTGAAGCTCAATGCTGATGCTGTCATGTAAATAGTTTTCTAATCAGCAATAAATATAACAATTTCTGATCAACCCATATCAATTGCATGCTTAAAATAACATACCGGTTAAAGCCCCGCCCATTTCAAGACAAACCGACCCACTTCCGGGTTAAATCCCGCCCACTTCTGGGTTAGGCCCCGCCCAGTCCGAGTACAGATACAGATACAGATAATTCATATGGTTAACAGATACAGATACAGATAATGCTGTACTCGCTCACTACTGTTCGGTGGCCATAGCTTCACAATGTCCGCAGGTACACTACCAGTTTCCCAAAGTACGAGGCTGTGTTGCGGCATTGACTACCGGTAGCTCTCTCTCTCTCTCTCGTAGCCCTTTCACGGAGCTCCCGCAGCTCTTCGTTCAATAAACTGTCTGTACACTTACAAAGTTCTCAATGCTTCGGTTAACATTTAGTGACCCTCATTATGCTACCGTTGAAGTTTGATGATATTTGAGGCTTTTTAGTGGTATAAATAGCGATTTGTTTTTACTTTCCCTGTGCCCCGAATAATAGCGTTGTAAGCTAATCAGCGGTCCGCGCTAGCTTGTTTCAAGCTACAAACACATTCGATTAGCATGAAAACATGTCCCAGAGAGCGATCGAGTGGATACACATCTGTTAATAACCCCTAGGTTCGTTTTGCGCCGGAATTGTCCTTTAATGCTCAATATATATGAATTAACCCATCTAGTTTTACAGTATAATGAGAAACAACACAAACACAGTATCTCTGTTCAACTTTGTATTCACATTGATACAGAGAAATCACAACATGAAAATAAAATAGTAAACAGAAAGACCCGGGCCGTTTAGTTTTTTGTATTTTTACCTGAGTGCACTCTTTGTTTTAGTTCGTTCTTTTAGCAAGATTGCATTAAGTTTTGTTGGCGCGCTTAAAGTTGGATCTCATGATGAACAAAAAAGCAAGGCCATCAGTAGGCCTACCTCCAATACTGTGTGTAGAATGAGAACAGTTCCTACCGTGTCCTCTTTCCAGACCTGTTTCAGTCCACACAGAAGCGATGAGCAGCAGACCACCTTGACTCACAGCAGACCATCCATAGCAACACATCCGTGTCGACCTCCGAAACCTCTCCCAACCACAGTCTCTGCTCCGGTCCATGTGTGCAAGAATGTGACCACCTTCTCTCCGGCGATGGCGGCGTTGTAGCTGAGCTGGCTAGCTGCTTCAGTCTAACGAAACCACACTTGGGCAGCAGTAAACAGTGCCGACTCACACTCGTAGCGTAATAAGGAAAACAGTTCACAGTCCTATGTATTTAAAATACACATTAAAACCCTAGGCTATATGGTTTGTCTCTCACTATCTGCTCGACTCTGCTCTACTCTACACCCTCGTGTTTTTTCTGTTTTTCCTTTCTTCTTCTTCTTCTTCTTCTTCTCTTGATTACACAGAGGTCAACAGGAAATCAAACGTAAATCATTATTAAGTTATTTTTTTCTGCTGTACTAAACAAGCCTTGAAACATTGTGAAAACATTAACTGCAAATAACTGTCCGAACAGAACGATAATACTTATTATTGATTTCAATAAATGTAATGCACATTGACATAAACCAAATAAAAGTTATGCATCTTATCAACAACCCACACATCCAAGATGAGAGAAAAATACTAAATAACTGATGTGAATCAGGTTATTACATTAGTTTGCCACGAATCTTGAAATTTGGACAAATTCTTGTAAATTTAACTGCTGGCTGAACAAACCATTCTCTCCGCTACAGTAAATCTATGGATGTATTATAAGACCAAATATATGCATGTGGCTACTTAATATGCACGTGAATGACGCAATAGTTTTGTTTACGTTCTTCATTCTTAATGATGATGCTGGTTGTATTATTTTGCGTTCGTAGTCTGCTTATCAGTCCATTCATCATTAAAGCTTGGGTTTTCCACGTCAACTTTTCGCTTCAGCCTTTTTGACAGTGACATTTTTACCTTTCTGCAAGCATTTTCCACCAATCAGGACACTGCATACTACAATGACGTTTCCATAATCACATACTTTAACCATCACTCCTCAGTGAACTGCCCCCTAGTCTGAGATCATTTTCTAGTTAAGTCTAGCTAAAGCCAGTTAGCATTATGGAGTTTCCATGTTTTTTAGGAGTTTGCTCAAACTAATTCATGTACAAATGATAGCATTAATTCAGTAAGAAAGTGAAAATATTGAAGAATAGGTGTATTAGGTATAAATACATTTTATTTTCTTTATTTGAAAGTCTGGCCCCCGGAGTGTCTGCCTAGAAAAATTCTGGCCCTTGGAAAAAAATGTAGTTGAAGACCCCTGCCCTACATTGTAATTGCTGTGTATGGTTTCAATAGCGCCACGCTAAGCTAAACGCTCATGGCCATTGTGAGGATTTATACTTGGTGTGTCTGCGTCGTTCTAGCGTATCTCTTTAAGTGAATGGCAGAGCCAGTATGTCTGTATGCGTGGAGAGTGTGTGGTAGAGCGAGAGACGGGGATCAGCTTCGGCGTGAGAACCGGCTCTGGCGGTGAAGACAGAGAAACAAAGCATCTCCTCTGTGCTTTCTGACTATGGTCGGAAAGCTGCAGCAGGAAAAGTTAAGCCTCTCTTCGATTTCATGTTGTTCATGGAGAAGTACAACCCGGAAATGAGTAGGGGGGAAATGCGACGCTACCAAGCCATGTAGTCAGGTTCACTATATATTTTTGTGGGAATTTTTTGGGGATTTGCTAAACTATACATTTTTGGAAAGGTTATTATATAAGGACTCAGAAAATCAATGTTTGCATTTGCCCAGATGTCTATGTGGCGGCCATATTGTTTTTCATTCAAAATGGCCACCGTAAAATTTTAATTTGTAATATCTAAGCTTCTGAATAAGCTGGAATGTTGATTTTAACTGCTAACCCCACATTTTCAGGGTCAGGGAATCCAATGGTGCTAGTTACAAAGCTACAAGACTTTACCACATTAACCCATAGATGCATAAGTGGTTGAAAAATGACCCGGTGTGGTTGTTTTCTTGCAATATCATTGTAATGAAAAGTTGTATGCATTTAATATTCCATGTTCCTCAAAAAACATGTTTTTTATCATCCCATTGAAATACATCCACAATATGGGTAAAACTACACATCACAGGCAGTTGGTCAGATAACTCTGAGTTCCTTTTATTGAAGAGTTTAAAATTAGCTAATGTAAAACGTGGATGTTCTGGAACTATCAACATGCACATTTAGACCACAGTATGATTAAGCAACCTTTTTAATTAGACAGTTTCTATACATCATCATAATCATCATCGCTTTCACACATCACGGCTTGGGATTCGTCATCGTTCTGGCACTGGCTGCTGCACTGACACATGTCAGTACAGGCTAAGTCCTTAGCTCTGCAGGAGCACCTCCCAGAAGAGCAGTCAGATTTACACTTGCATTGAACCAACTCAAGGATGGCCTTTGGGGCTGGGAGGACCTCTGTGGTCACTGGTTTGAGCATGCCATCAGAGTGTTTGAAGTATCCATTTTGCAGAGGATCCAGCTGTGGATCCTGCAGAGCAATGGCTGCCTGTGCCCATACTCTTGTTTGGACATGGACTCTCAAGATGTGCTGCTTCAGAGCTCCAAGTGTTGGAGGGAGCTTGTCACTTTCTGCCCTATGTTTGCAGAAGAGATGCCATCGCAGTTGAGGGATTGCCTTGATGTTGATCCCCTTGGGTGAGTAAGCTGCACATATAAAGGATTCCAGGGCTGACAGCATTTCTTCTGTCACATCTGCTTCAACCAAAAGCATCTGCAGAGCTTTGACAATATCTTCATCTGCTTTGAGGTAGACCTGAAGCCAGGTTGCCTTGCCTATGCGGGAGAACCTTCCTGTGTTGTCAGCCCCAGTGAATGCATGGAAGGCTGGCAAAGCCTTTGCTCTTTCTTTACCTAGAGCTTGCCACAATGGTTCAATCTGCACAACACCAGAGGCCATAGAAATGGACGTGTTCTTCAACATGAGATCATAGTTTGCTGTGACTAGCACTAAAACATCTGTATCTGGTGAGAAAAACACCAACTGTGCATCATATGGGTTTCGCTGTGAAGCCAGCACAGCCTGGTGGATCAGCAGTGTGTCTGCTTCTTTATGGTTGTTTTCTTCAAAGACAAGGTCTTTGTTGCTCCTAGTGAGCCCAGAAGCAGATGTGATGATCAGCTTGGAGGATCCCTTGTTGTACTCCAGAGTTTTGGCAGCAAGATATTCAGTCAGATCACTCTTAGTCTTGTCATGGGAGAGGAACCTGCTCATTGGGATGTGTTTGATGTTGGTGTCATCTCTGACTTGATACTGAATAGAAGCTTTTCCTTGTCTTCGTTTATCTCTAGTTGCACTCTTCAGAGAATCTGCCCTATATGTGTCAAACACGAGGATGATTTCATCATAATCTCGTGTTAGTTGCATCAGTCTGTCATTGAAGCAGCCACTCAGATCCTTGACTGTCAATACAGTTGCTGATTTTTTGCTCAGCTTCTGCACAATCACCATATCGTCCACCAGTGCTATCTTCCGACTTGGCTGATCAGTAGGTGTGAGGTCTGTGAGTCCTGTATCCATTGCATCTTGGTGAGTAGAACTTCCAACTTGAGGCGGCTGATGGTCTTCATGGGGCATGTCTTCTTTTGTCAGCCTCTCAAGTAGATGGATTAACTTGGACTTGTCATGGCATGGCAGAATTGTTCCATCAGGAGCGAACAGTGCCCTTGGTGTCAGAGTGAATTCATAGTTTCCTATGGCCTC
The DNA here is from genome assembly GCF_008315115.2 of Sander lucioperca. Taxonomy (NCBI): domain Eukaryota; kingdom Metazoa; phylum Chordata; class Actinopteri; order Perciformes; family Percidae; genus Sander; species Sander lucioperca. The sequence continues at coordinate 4,774,694 of NC_050191.1, forward strand.
TTTCTGGTTGATGTCTCGATTTGACCTGGCAAGTACCATCAGCCTTGCAAACAGGTCCTTGGTCTCCTTCAGATCCACAGTATTGTCTCTGAGTTTCACTGTAATCTTCTTGTTCCCAGACAGGAACATCTTGTTGTTCTCTTTCTTCACAGGGGCCCAGAGGCTGACATCTCCATTGATACGCTCTGACACATAGTCTTCATACAACTTCTGGCCAGTGACATCAGCATTCAAGATCTGCTATACATACTCATCTGGGATGTAGGCTTGCGTGATCACATTGTGCAGGTTGTCACCTTCAGTGGTAAAGGGGTTTCCATGGCTGAGTATGGCTGCCTTGATCTTGTCGATTGTATCATGTGCCCTCTTGACTGCACTTGGCCCAAGCTCATGATGCTCTGTGATTCTGTCAGCTTCCATGTCAAACTGACTCTTGAACTCTTTTGACAGACGAGAAAGTTCTGGTGTGACCATGAAAAATCTCTGTCTGGCATTGGCATTGTTGGAGATGCCAATGATCCCAGAGCTAATCTTCATTAGCTTGTTCAGGTGTTCGCATGCATGGTCTGCGCCAACAGACACAAAGGGAATGACACTCTTGGTGACTGATATATTGCCTGCTCGTAGTTCCTCCCATGTCTGAGGGTGATTGGTTCTCAAGTCATGCATGTCTGCGATGTATCTTGGCCAGAGTTGCTTGTACTTGATGCGGTCCATGGCAAAGAACAGCTTGCTCAGTGCTTCTCCAGCTTGTAGATGGAGTTCCAGGTCAGCATTCCGAGTTGCCGCTATAAAGGACAGGATTGTTTCCACACGATGTAGGTAATTCATCATGGCCTTGAACATTGCATTCTGGGATTTCTGTTCCTTCCATTTGTGGAATGCTGTAATGACCTCTGCAGTAGTCAAGGCTTCCAGGAGGGTTTGTTTGCTTGCTTCATGGATTTAGCCTTTGTGTCTTTCCCTTCAGAGCAGGCAGCTTCTACTCCCTCTGTAGCCTTCAGGCACACATCTTTCAGTTGTGAGTTGTCCTTGAAGAACTCTTCCAGAGCCATTTCAGAGAGTGCTACATATGAGTAGATATGGGCATGGAGAGCTCGCTTATAGTGTGTGCATTTCAGGATTTGCCTTGTCGTGGCAGGACCATACACATCAGCTTCCACCCAGGCATCATCTATGCCCGAGTTCTCCATGGAGGCACCAAGAGCTCTGAGGGCTGCCATGACAACATGCAACTCACCCAGTCTGGGAACAACCATTTGTTTCAAGTCAGGTCTGGCATCTAGGAGCTTCACCACTTTCTCATAGAGGGCCATGTCAAAGGTAATGATCGTGGGGTGATCTTCCCCAACTGCCATCTTCCTCAGCTGATTTGCTTGCGTGATCACAGTCAGCAGAGTTGACCACTCGTGTGCCACCTCTGGGAGTAGTGGCAAAGCTCCAACCTGTGTCAAGGGAAGGCTTTCAGACAGCAGTGAGTTGTATCCTGCCCAGCCTGGAATGTTGCTGGAAGTTTCTTCTGCTTTTATTCTTGATAAAGCAGATGCAAAAACCCATCCTAGCTGTGTCAGCTGATAGGATTCTGAGATCCCCTGGTTCATGGCAAACTGTTCTGACCTCTTGGTAAGCTGCGGTTTTGGCTTGTCACAGTGAAGCATCTCTACATGGTAGGGAGTGACTGATAGACTCTGTGCATCACTTATGATCAGAGGTTCTGCAACAGGTTCTTTAGAAGGATCAACCTTCTGGTACACTGCAGTGATCGTTCCGTGAGTGGTTCCTTTTCCATCAGGAGTGTCCTCTGCAAAGTCTGTGTTATCTACTGCAAAAAACACAAAGGTCCCCTTCTTCAGGAATGGTGGTACATAGAGGCCTTGGTGCGCTTTGATGTTTTCTACAACAGCATTGGCCAAAGCGGTTTCCATGAGAAGGGCACAGCCATATGAAACCATAGCCATGAGCATTGAGAAGATTCATCAGCTTCTTGTTGCGTGTGTCATGGTGGACAGTCAGTGCTAGTCCCAGAACCTGTGGGTTCTCTCGTGCTTGGGGTGACCTGAATGATGCTGATTCACTGCTCAGCATGTACTTTACCTGTGCACAGGATTTGAACCCATACATGATATTCTGGCTCACCGTCAGTGTTGCTCGGTCAACAACTCTGGTTCTCTTTTCAGTTTGCAGTTTTTCAGCAGGCCCAACCATTATCCAATGTATTAAGGTGTGTAGTTCAGCTGGAACATCGCCAATGTCACTAGATACCTTTATGACATTTCTCTCCTTGGTCTTGGTAAAGGTTGCAATACTTTTCCTTATTACCTGTGCTGCTTTGTAGATTGTCTTCATACTGTTCTCCTCCTCCTTGCCAGCTGTCATTGTGGTAGTTACCATGTCCTCTTCACATGCATCTGGGGAGTAGAGGACTGCTGGCTTCTTTCTATTTGGACGAACAGACACCAGGTGTGGCAAATCAGTGAGGATTCTTTCTTTCAGCCATTTTCTGCTGAATGCAGGTACATGAGTTTCCAAGACTTCTGAACAAATCAAATTGAGATAAGTGGTTTCAATGTCATCCAGATGAAGGTACGCTTGGTTTCGTGTTTCCACATCAATAAGGTTGATCAGCTCAAGAAGACTTGACCTTTGTAGAAAGGGTTCTTCAGCAGTTTTGCTAGTGGTAGTTTCTAGAAGAGCGTGGAACACATTTTCTCTCCAGCAAAATTTGTGGTATTTCACATCAATTGCATGTGCATCACCAGGTGAGATGCAGGTGTTCAGCTTTGTCTTCAGTGCAGTATTATGGGACCTTTCCACAGCATCTTTGAGATCTTTACCAGCATTTTCAGTCCTGATCTGGTACAGTGGCTGGCCATTGTCCCTTTGGCAGAAGAAGCACTCTTCCTTATCCAGTGGATTTGTATGGGATCGTGTGAATGGCAATGAAGAACCAGATGTTGATGGGTCTGGCTCAGCCATTTCTGTGCTTCTTCTTTTCTGTCCACGCTTTTTGACAGTGTAGTGTCCTGTAGCTAAAGCATGTGCATTGCAGTCTCTTGCATGTTGTATTTCAACCTTATTGGTTGCACTTGAGTGACAGGAGCGATGCCACACTGCCTTCTCTGTGCACATTGTTTCTGTTGTGCAGTTCTGCAGTCGCCTTTGTACTTGGACATAGTCCCCATCATTCAAACTGGCCCTCTCTTGAACTACCTGAAGAATGAGCCCATAGGACGCTAATCTAGGGTGGTGGACCAGGACTCCTTTCTTTTTATCATCAGACTGGCAGAAAATGCACTGGTTCCAGTTAATGGACTCCTCAGCTTGACATACCCCTTCTTTACCTTGTGACATGTCACTCATGCTTGGCACCTGCAAAGACATAAAATATTACCAAGCTAGCTAGTGTTGTTATCTAACTACAAAGGGTAATTTGATGATACCTGATAACACATGCTCTCAACATAATAATTATGAATGTAGGCTACATACAGTAGCCTAATGTTAGCTAGCTAGTTAACTAGTGTTAGCTAACTAGTGTTAGTGTTAGCTAGTGTTAGCTAACTATAAAGTAGGCTAATCTGTAGGGGAAAAACATACTCTTTTACATGATAACACATGCTCTCAACATAATAATTATGAATGTAGGCTACATACAGTAGCCTAATGTTAGCTAGCTAGTTAGCTAGTGTTAGCTAACTAGTGTTAGCTAGTGCTAGTGTTAGCTAGTGTTAGCTAACTATAAAGTAGGTTAATTTGTAGGGGGAAAAAAATACTCTTTTCAAACAATCGTCATTTATGACACTGACACATACTATACAGTAATGTTAGCAAGCTATTAGCAGCAGTCATAAATGTATATGTTGTTGAAATATAACATTCTGAGGTAAAAAAATAAGATAATAGGCTACTTACTGCTCTGTAAAACAATGTTCTTGAGGGATGACACAGCTGATATATGTTGTGTATTCAACAACAACTATCCCAGTATATCAGAAGTCTCACACTATACAGTAATATTAGTTAGCTTAGTTAGCTTTAGTCATATCTATCTATAAATTGCAGGAAAATCTTTGTGTGTGTGTGTGTCTGTGTGTGTGTGTGTGTGTGTGTGTGTGTGTGTGTGTGTGTGTGTGTGTGTTATGCGCATATCTCTCGAACTGTTAGTCCGATTGATTTCAAAACTTAGGTCTTGCTATGGGCACGAGTAAGTGCAGTGCCAAGTTTGACGTTGTGTGGATTAGAAACGCAAAATATATTGTTAAATATATATCGGTAAAAGAAGCACACATTGGCTTTTGCCACTCTAGCCGCTGGCCACTCCCCAGAGACAGAGCAGTGGAGCCTAGGCAGCTAAAATATGACATACACCTCAGACCCACAAATATTTGCAAAGTAGCACTACTTTGTACTGTCTTTGACTTTGAATAAACAAACAACACTTCCCGAATTTAAGGGTGTTTCAGAATCCCACACATGCAAACACAACCAGATATTGCAAGAAAACAACCACACAGGGTCATTTTTTACCTACTCATGCATCGAAGGGTTAATATGGTTAAGTGTAACTAGTACCATTGGATTCCTTGACCATTACAGTGTGGGTTTAGCAGTAAAAATCAACATTCCAGTTTATTAAGTCGAGACATTACAATTTAAAATTTTATAATTTAAACTTTTTTAAATTTTTTGGTGGCCATTTTTTAGACTTCAATATGGCCGCCATATACACATCTGAGCAAATGCAAACATTGATTTTCTGACTCCTTATAAAATAACCTTACCAAAAATGTATAGTTTAGCAAATCCCCAAAAAAATCCCACAAAGGTTAAAATCTGAATATAATGAACCTGACTAATGGCCAAGCGTACCAATAACAGCCTTGATGTGTAGTTACATTTCTAGGGAAGTGCACATTAGGCTACGGAGTAGGGTACAGCATAGGGTCTGTACCTACGCACGGACCAATGCGGGCAGGTAATTGTGGACCTGCGGGAGCTGGTTGAAAGTCTGCAGACCTTCTCTGAAGTTATCAGCTAATGCTAGTGCTAGCTAGCTAGCTTGGTTGTCATAACGCTGACACTAATGAAGTGAAAACACACAGTGAGAGAATCAAAGTTTAAGATGAAAACATAGACAACACCCAAAAACAAGTTCAATGCTATTTTAATGTACACAATGACATGGATGAGCATTGGTAAGCTCAATCATGGTTGACAGGTCGACGTGTAGCCACTAGAGGGCAGTGGTGGGCAAGTTACTTGCAAAATGCAATACATTATAGATTACTAGTTACTGTCATTTGAGAGTAATTAGTTATATTACAATATTACTGTCTCTGAATTGTAATGCTACTTTTGCATTACGTTTGAGTTACTTTCACCAAAATAACAGGGGAAGTTTGATTTGGCAGCTAGCTTGTGAATTTCACCACCGGATCAATAAAGTCTCGTCTTTATCCACTTTAATACATCATAGATTATTCATATTTTGTATAATTAATATAAATATGCAAAGTAACTAAAGCTATACAAAATAGATAAGTAAAACATATAATAGGCAAGTAGGAGAAAATGAAAATACTCAAAAGTATGGCATTGTTGTAAAATGTTTGTTTATAGCACTTCAATAAGAAATTCATGTTGTTTAAGGTTAAAACACTCTAAAGGAAATTTTCAATTATAGTGTGATTAAAACTCACTATTAACATTATTTACAGTACTTGATTTACAGCTGATTTGTGAAAAGGTAGCCTACACAACCTTATTTAACAGTAATTTAGTTTTACTGCGAACCGTCACAGGAAGTGCTTTTATTTTGAAGTAGCCTACACGGAAGTTGTTGCTCTTGCTAGCTTACTGAGAAGCAACATGTCCGTCAGGCTCAAGTTGTTCACTTTCTTGTTTGTAAAACTGCAACATATTGAACAGTAAATGGTCACAGTAAAAGACAAGCGTTTTTGGTCGTCATTTGAAGCCATTCCACTACAGGCATAGTTACTCTCCACGGCTGATAAAAATGCAATGATATTTACGTGTAGCAAGCCTCAACATTAATTCCCGACATGTTTATATCTGTCAACCGCTGACGTACCGTCACCTGTTGGGACATGCTGTCCGTACTGTCTCTGGTTCTGACCACGGGAACAGAAACAGGACAGCTCACTTCAACGCAGCGTAATAACTCCTGAAAATAATATCCATCTCGCAAATGTATTTGTCTCTGCAGTCATCTCAACCATCGAATACAGCGACAGGAAAATAATACGGCTTTTTTTTTTTCCTGTGAAGAAATGTGTCGCGGTGTTGGTGAATTCTTAAAAAAACCAATGCACCACTAAATGTTGCGTTAAAATGCATTGTAACTCGCGTTACTGAGATTGTAACGAGTATAATATTACTGAAATTTAATTAGTAATGCGTTATATTACTGCGTTACAGCAAAAAGGAATACATTACTGTAATTGCGTTACTTTTGTAACGCGTTACTCCCAACACTGCTAGAGGGTGACAATTTTTTGGGACTCCCGCGGGTCACGTGATTCCCGCGGGAGTCCTGCGGTATGGGAGTCAATTTCATTGTCGGTAACGTGTTCGGGACGGATCAAGAATAGAAATCAATGGGAGCGGGCGGGAGCCAGAGATTAAATTACGAAATGACGCTGCAATGCGGTGAGTGCGCTCAAAGATTGCGAGGCATTTCGTTTTAGAAAAGAGAACCACTTACAACTCCCAATACGTTTGTTGATTGGGAATACCGTGACCCGCTCGAGTCTCGAAAAATTGGCACTTCCTAACCCCCCCAGCAGTGAGAGACAAACGGCTCTGCAGCGCTGCATTCACACAACATCAGCACAGCAGAGCAGCCGCTCTCGCTCCCTCGGCCATCGCTGCAGCTGTACACACACACACACACACACACACACACACACACACACACACACACAAAGTCTGATAACTTTAGACAACATAGTGTGGCTGTGGCTCAGTGGTAGAGCGGTTGCCTGCCAATCGGAAGGCTGGTGGTTCGATCCCTGGCCCTGCAGTCCCATGTCGAAGTGTCCTTGGGCAAGACACGGAACCCCAAGTTGCCCCCGATGCTGCGCATCGGAGTGTAAATGTGTGTGAATGTTTATCTGATGAGCAGGTGGCACCTTGTACGGCACCCTCGGCCACAGCGTGTGAATGGTGAATGGTTCCTGTACTATGTTAAAGCACTTTGAGTAGTCGTTAAGACTAGAAAAGCGCTATATAAGAATAGTCCATTTTACTTATAGGCTTCACTTTTCAGGCCTGGAAGTGGCTGCTTCATTGTTATTCTTTAGCAGCATTCAGGCCTTTATATGACCCTTTTTCTTTTGCCACATGCAACATCCTTGCCGCCTCCTTCTCTGCTGTCTGGCACCAAGTCAAAAGCAGCAGCACCTTTTCCTCGTCGATGGGCCTCCGGCTCATTGATTGGCATCGAGAGGGGCCACCTCAATATTATTACTGCTAATGAGGACTCACAACTCTGCACTGGGTCTCAGTTTGTCTGAAATTATAATGGATTAAAGCCAAATAATATCAGGCAATACTATGATATCAAAAGGCCTGCCACAAAGGGATTCCCAAAGCTGAACACATCAGGTGCCATGTAGCCCAAGCTCAGTCTCTGCAGCTGCAGCCTGCTCAGAGGGGGAGGTGAATAAAACAGAAATAGAGAAAGCAGCTCCATACACAGTGTTCGGCACCTTGACACAGAACATTATAATTCAACCCATTTCCTCTGGCTACACACTGCACATGATGAAATATTCTGCTTTATCTCTGAACCAAAAAAGTTGTTGTTTCTGGGTTTTTTTCCCATCCAGGCTGAAAGAAAAACAGATTACATATTAGAACACTGTGAATTTGTCAATCTCATTTCCAATCCCAAACCCAAAAGTGGGTAACTTGGCCTGTTAGCTGCTAGCTGCTAGCTGTTAGCTGCTATCTGCCATCCGTGATAAATGTGTTCAGCCAGGCTTTTGTAAAAAATCATCATGCAGCAGTTCCGTGTGTATTTGTAGCTCATCCATTTTGTGTGTGATTGATCTGGTGTTGGTGAGTAGGAGGCTTGTCAGTGTTGATCTGTGTGGTAGATAATTCCCTTAGCCAGGCAAGCAGCTTTCGTCCCCCTCCCGCAGCCGAAAAAATACCCCGAGCGCCCGGTGGTCTGGTGGATGTCCTGCATAGGACAGATCATGCCTTCGCAGCAAAAAGTTTTGATTATTTCCCTCTCAAAAATAGGTAATTGAGCACTGTAGTGGTTATGACCATATCAGTGACTATGTAACTACATGGAAACGGGGTAAACGATGTCTGTGGCTTGCACAGTAATAGCGTTACTGAAGCTTAGCTGTAGCATCGTGCTGTCCCTGGGAATTTAGTTGTAGCAGGAAAAGGTAAACAGTAGTGTGCAGATCGGAGCGTAGTGTGTGAAGAGCGGAGTTGTTTACAAGGTAAGAAGCTTGGAGTAACGTAACTATGGAGAATATAGCAGATATACAACACACGGAAGAGCCTTTTGAGTTTGATGGTCATCCTTATTTATTCGAACCCGAGTATACGGACGAAGAACTAGCCTCACAAGAGTTGGAAAGAACGAGACAGACAGAGGGGCAACAGACAGATGAACTTGCTGCTCCAAGCGCAAGCTAAAGCTAGCCTTCAGTAACTGGAGGACATAGCAACACCACCGCCGCTCCGTGGATTGTTATTGGGATGATTATCCCAGAAGCCTGGCTGAATACACTCAACGGAGGGCAGCTAGCAGCTACTACCGCACTACTGTTTTTTTTAGGGGGGAATAAACTTCAAGACGTGACATGACCTGTCCTCTGGAGGACATAGCCACACCACCGCCGCTCCGTGGATTGTTATTGGGATGATTATCACAGAAGCCTGTCTGAATACACTCACCGGACGGCAGCTAGCAGCTAACGGCTGTCAGCTAGCAGGGCAAGCTAGCTACCGGCAGGATCGACACAGGGACCAGGGTAGGTGAATTTAAACAATGTCTGAGTTGAAAACGCATCTTGTTGACACATAAGGGCCCTGTTCATGTGGCACAGATATATTAATTGCATTTTGTGTCTGTTAAGAGGCACAAAGGCACTCTAAAACTTTCCCCGACCACTGCCGTTTTAGTTCAGGGGACGCTTGAAGGAGTAAGTAGCTTGAAGGATATATTTTTGTGAGAATAAGGTGAGAGGCTTTAGAGTTCATGAGCTGACCTTGCCATCTCTGCTTCTCTGGGTTATGAAAGGCCATCTGTTTTTTTAAAGTGATAAGATATTATAAAGGGAGTACGGGATATTGGCACCCAGGGAATGATTGGAAACTGAGAAAAAAGGTCTCCTCTGACCACGGGAGGCAGAGATAGCAAGGAGCAGTGTTTCGCAAGCGGAGAAGTGTAGCGCAGGTTATGAAAATGTCCTTGGCTCTCACGCAACTCCCTAGAAGATTAAGACACAGATATTCAGTAATATGAACATTGTAAAACATTTTGTAACCGATGTATACTTTTAGTAAACGAAATGCAACGTACCAAATCCCAAACAATAACACCTTGTCTCTTTTGACCTGGGAATGGGAAAAGCCAAGGTAACATTTTCATACATTGTGCTACATCGTAGGAGCCGGCTGGAGCCGAGAAGATCTGAACTGTATCCAAACTGATGACAGCACCACCAGAAGATGAGACAGAAATGGATAAAAAGACAGGTTTTTAACTGGACGAGATCAGATACTCTGGAAATCTCTGTCGGTTTGTTAGGAGAGATAGGCTTATCCTGTTATATCTGATCCCTGTGGGCCTACATGTTATTGTAATTGCAATATCATTCTTTACTAAAGTTTGTTATAATTTTAACTGAACGAATCCTGAGTATTATTTCTGGTCAACGAACACTTAAGAATTGAGGGTGTGAGGTGTAGTGATTTAAGTGGATAGATTTATTTTGGCCTTTTGGCCAGACCGGTCAGTCAATTCTCAAATTTATTCCTTCAAGCTGCAGCTACTCCATGTTGCCTGCACTGATTCGGGTCGGGTTTTTTTCTATCGAACGTACTCGCGTAGCTATAGCGATCAAGATTAACGTAAAAATTGGCCGGAATTCTCCTTTAAGGCCTAACAGGTCAGTAACAAATACATTTTTTTTAAACATTCATATTTATGAAAATAAATAATAAACAACAGTGGAACACACAGAAGCTCTGTGAATGATTCAGTCGGGTTAAACAACATCAGGTTAAACCACAAAACAACGCTTTGGAGTTAACTGTCATTGGAATTGTTTGACTTACATTAGCTGTGACGGTGACACAGACACACCGTGCTATGTTAAAAATAGCCTGCTACTTGTGAAGTTCTTGGAGCTAAATCTGTCGATGGAAAAAAACATTTAAGCAGATATCTTAGTTATGACAAGATTGAGCTAGCAAAGCAGTTTTGTATTTATATGTGTGGTTTTTATTCAGTTTGGGAAATACTACGATCTTTACAAAGCTAACCTTAGCTTGAGTTGGCTGGCTGACTAAACAGGGACCAGAAATTGTCTCTGTTGCTTGAAGTTTGCAAACAAACTTTCTCCTTTGGGATGGAATAAAATTGTAGTCCGGGATGTCTTTTAGGACTGTTACTACAGTCAACAGCACAGCATATGTGTATCATCTTGTGTGTATCCGTCTCCTCTAGTAGTTGTATTTGCCATGACGTACATCTCGTAGCAGTGACCGGACATGAAAATGGCAGCGACAAACCACTGTGATGTCATGTGGTCCTTATAATTACTTTAAATGAAACCATTTCTAGCATATATGCTATGATCCAGATAATATATGCTTAATAATCATATCAAATATACAACTTGTATACGATAGACAATTAGCTCAGTTGGTAGAGCGGGCACACGCAGAGGTTTGTTCCTTGACGCAGAAGGTCCAGGGTTTGAATCTGACCTGTGACGGTTTTCCTGCATGTCTTCTCCCCTTTCATATCTCAGCTTCCCTCTCTAATAAAGGCAGAAATGCCCAACATTTAAAAAGAAATTGGTGTATTGTATGACTGTAAGACTGTCCTTGGTAACACAGCTGCTGGCCATATAGGGGTGGTTCTTAGACTACAAGCACATTCATGTCCTTTGGTCATATTTTTTAAAATACATATACATGTGTGTATTTCCTCATTTCTTTGATAAATTAACAAAAATACAATCTTAAAATCTTTTTACCATGGGTCCATTATTACCTTTTCTTACTTTTTAGTATCCTTAAAGACCTTAACATCATAGAATTTTCTCTGCAAATACAGCAGTGACATACAAGCTGTTCATTTTGGGGACTCTCATAAGCAGGCTTCACTTCACTACACCAAAAAGGGTGTCATTTTAATCTGCTCTGTCAGCTCCTATTTTCGCCATGACCCATCAGCTATTTGGGCTCACCTTTCAAAAGTTCTCACTTTTATAAAGGACAAACATCCTACTGCTTCAATACTGCATGTCAGTGATGGACCAACCTCACAGTACCGATCCAAAAAAAATTCTATCTGTTATCCAACATGCCATATAAAATGGAATGGGAGAAAGTGACTTGGAACTTTCTGGAAACTGGCCATGGAAAAGCCCCTGCAGATGGGATAGGAGCTGCGGTAAAAAGAAGAGCTGACGACCTGATAGCTGGACCCAGGCATCATACAAGATGTTGACTGTTGCAGCGGTGCTTTTGTTAAAACAATGAGCCGCATAGGTAACAATTGATTCCATTGGCTAGCAAAAGATGATGTAATCTGGTACCACTCCATGAATATTGTAGGCCTTATCCCTGAGCCTGTGTCAGTGACCAAACGACATGGTAAGGAGATTGCAGTGTCGGTCTGGAAAGAAATTAGTCAAATCCTTGATTAGATTTGGAGACACACACAAACACACACACACACACACACACACACAGACACACACACACACACACACACACACACACACACACACACACACACACACACACGGAGCAAACCTTTTTCAAAGCATGGAGTTCAGAGTGGAGTTGTCTAAGTAATGGTACATGAGTTGTTTTTCAGTTATTTTGCTTGTTATCTGTTCTTGACACATTTAGTGAACACTGTAAAGTTACTATGGTAACATTAAGTCATGATAATAATGCACACAATGTTGCTGTCCTTGGCTAATAATGCTGTTATTATTCACTCCGGATTCTTGTTCCATGTGTCATGTGGGTGCTGCAGTGTGTGGAACCTGGATATATCCCTCTAATAGGTCTTATCAATGGAAACACTTAAAGGTACAATCCTTTTTATTCACCTTATTTTATATGGCAGTATATTGAGACAGAATACTGTTTAGAAAAATAACTATATGTTGGGATTAAGTCCTATGTTTCTATGTGTTGCCCTCCAGTTTAGCTTTGTGATTGCAGGTGCAACATAATGAGCTCTATGGTTCAGAGACTCATTTATAGTCACCCTGTTGATTTTAACAAAAGAGGTTTAGTGTGATTTGCAGTGAAGCTGTTACATGTTACATGTGTGTAACAAGCTAGTGGATAGTACACAAACATGCAATTAAACACTGAATATTTAAATTCCCTTTAATTCTGTGCTCTTCATAGGCATGGAAATTGAGAAAAAGTGCTGCATGCAGATATAAGTATATGAATTTATCAGCCATCTGATCACGCAGATACTTTTATCTACAAAACTTGTACAGATGCAGATCATGATGCATGTTGATGGCAGGCAGGTAATACAGCTGGATGAGGTAGCTAATGCAGCTTGTAGAGTACCAGATATATAGATAGCTTTTCCTGGGCTGCGTCAAAGTTGCCAAGGTTGTTCTTCCTGACCAATGAGCCGTGCAAATGGTCATTAAGCCTTTGAACCCCCGACATGTCTCCCTCTTTTCTCTTTGTCATTCCTTTATTTCCTTCTTTTTCTTTCGTTTAATCTCAATTATCCTTTCTTCCTTCCTGTATCAATCACTCTCTGTTTCTGTATGAATACGTCTCCATCTCTATCTCATTTTATCTCCATCCATGCCCTCCCTTTCTAAAAATAGATGGCATCTGGATAATAGTCTCCTTCCGCTCCACTCCTTTTACCTGATTTATGCCAGTAACCGAACTGGCCTGCCAACACAGAGGCTCAGCAGAATACCAGATCTCCTAGTTTGGGACCCAATAATCATTTCATGCTTGGTCAGCTGGTGAATGGAGCATGACGCTATCCACGGGTTACGGGGAAGCAAGGGCAAACAAAGTTGATTAGCAGCCAGTAAGCAGGGTCACTCTGTGAGAGGTCACATAAAGGCTGGCTATGCTGACATACAGAAATGTTGCCAGGCCTTTATATTAGCACCACCAAACATTGGGTGAGCACCAACGTTTTTTGCCCAATGAGTTTGACTCATTGACAAACATCTATCCCCTTTCAATTTTTAACTAAGCAAATTTAAGAAGTAGAATTTATAAATCCCCAGGGGGAAATTAAAATCTTTACTCCTTACGTATGTGTTTTTTTATAAATGTGTTAGCTAAAGTTAGCGAATCTTGCTCTTCTTGCCTTGGCCTACCAGCATTTGAAAAGGAAATGCTTTTGTCACGTCATGTCTTAAGAACGAATGAGGATGAATGGGGGAAATCACGGAAGCAGAGCAGTTCCAAAAGTGGGCAGTCACTATTGAGCTCTATTCCTGTAGGCTCAAACTGCTAGTTACATGCAAAGGAAAGTATTCATTACAAATCTGTAATGGCCCTGACACACCAACCCGATAATCAGCCATCGGACAGTCTGGCGAGGTCAGTGACTCGAGTCTGTTCGGTGTGTTCTGTGCCATCGTCCGTCAGAGGAGCTGTCAACCTTTCAAAATCTGACGAAAATCTTTTAAACTGACCTTTGTCGATCTGAAATGTAGACAGATTCAGCAACTGTATGGCCTATTTCTCGCTTAAAATGTTTTCAGAAACACGTTTCAGTGAACTACAGTATTTTCGTAAAATACGAGATCGTATTTCGAATAAGCCGCCATTACTATCGGCTGGAGAAGCCAGACCCAAGTGACGCGTTGTCATTTCCGGTTTTCATTTTTTGTATTACGTCTCTGAATGGCTCTCCTGTGAGCAGCTGCATGAGGTGGCGAGTGGGTGTGCGCAGTAGGACTGAGTTTCCTTGGCAATATAGCAATACTAAAGTGATTCAAGTGACTCGCACAACCCGGTTCAGCTTAGTGAGTGACTCAGAATAACCCGAATCCTTAAAAGCAACCGGGTTTGCCAGGCCTAGCTCAGTTCCTGTTGTTCCTGCAGCTCCCATTCAGAGAGTGGTAAGGTGTGTTGCCTATTTGTGTATTAAAATGACATAAGTTAATAATGTGTAGTTATCTAGCTTTTGTATCACACTTTGTGCTCATTGAAAGTACCGAACACATTCAGTTGTGGACAGCTCCTTTTTACAGATTAATTGTTAGCTAACGTTAGCTACAGATTCAGAACATTTACGTTACGTAAGTTAGTAGCTTATGCTAACGTTGTCTACAGTAACCTTACGTTATATAATGTTTGCTTAAACCTGATTTAGCCAACATGCATCACCCAATGTTAACCAGTGACTATGATTATAACTGTTACATAGGTGTGTGTGTGTGTGTGTGTGTGTGTGTGTGTGTGTGTGTGTGTGTGTGTGTGTGTGTTTGCCTCCCTATTTTTTGCAAGTTGGCTGTAAATTGCTGACTGGGTACACCTGCTTTGGCCAGCTCCCTGGATAAAGGAGGGAGAAAACCCCGCAATGGCTGCTTCTTCCCATAGCCTTTGTGTGGTGGCAGTAGTGTATTGTTAGGTTTTACTCCTTTTTCTGGAAAAGGAGTGTTTATCTTGTGCTTGGTTGTGATCCCGTTCTGGTTTTGTCGCTCTCTAACGTGGTTGTTTTGTTTCTCCATAGATCGGCCTCTGCATGCACCGTGGCATGCTAGCCTTTGTTTGTGGTTTTCCCCTCAGCTGTCGTGGAGCGGGGTTGATCATTACCACTTATTTGTTTAATACATTTAACATCTTTTTGTAACAGTCACCTCAATCAACATCAATGGCTACTCTCTGGTTCATAGGGTCGTAACATATTTTGGGGATCCTGCGGGATCAGAACGAGTTTGAAAATTGTTTTTGTTTTTGTTATACCAAGCGCTTGTGTTAGCGCTCCGGTGTCCCTGCGGTGGTGAGTATTAGTGTGGGTGTCGTTGCCTGGTTTTTATTGATGACCAAAGTCCAGCACGCCTCAGAAGATATATAGGTAAAGTTTGGATTAAGTAGGGTCTGGGGAAGTTATTTTTATAAAGCCGGACATGTGTGACATCCTGCATTAGTGCCATTACTTGTAGCTGCTTGGAACGTTGTGAGTTACCGTAATTGTGGCCGGGTTAGCCTGGTTAGCTGTTGAGTAGGCTGGTTGGCTATTAGTGTTTGTTAGCCTTGGTTGGCTAATGTGAGTCCGTGTACGCTGTGGTTTGGGATTTTTTGCGGCTTTGTAGTGAACATGGCTGATGAAAATTGTGATCTGTTTGTAGCTGCTCCCACATGGGATCACCTAGATTAAGGTGACCAGATTTCTGAGACAACATCCGGGGAAATTTTCAGCTCAGAAGCGTAAATACCTCCAAAACAGGTAATATTTTTATCTTTGAACTTAAAACGGGGACACTGTCCCAGAGGCGTCACTAGACCTAGAGCTGCAATGGGGCACAAGCCCCCCTAGGGGGGTCCATGGGCCAACCCGTTCTCATTCCGAACTCGTAAAATAAGGACGTTTGGACAGTGGCTGTCAGCGTCTGATGTGACGAAAAAGGCGTCTTTCAGTGTATTTGTGTAACGCACTGGGGAGAGCAGCAGTTAGATAGGATTTAGCGAGTAGTATGTAAGGGCGAATTTCCGCGTATGGTGGTTGGTTGGGGTGGTGGAAGGGTCAAACAAACACAGGACTTTAAACGCTATTATTAAAATATTACATGTTTTTGGCAAAAAATATTCCCCAAAATTATGAACATGCTTATTTTTCTTAAAGTAAGTGCTGTAGTACAACTAGCAGGAGACAAGTTATATTTGAGGTAAGTTTGTGGACACTACCTTATTTAATCAGCAGGTAACCTAAGCCTACCGTTAGCTAGTAGCTGGTTTAAACATGTTTGAAATGCTGACACCTAAACGGTCTAACGTATGGTCACTGGAAAGGATTAAATTAATAAATATTTGTGTTGGGTGTTGTAGTTTGTAGACGGTCCCTAAGGTGTTGTAGTTTGTATACAGTCCCTAAGCACTCGTCCTACTGCCATCTCACCGCCGGCTGCTCGTAGAGACCAATGTTATTTCTCCAGGTTGGAGGATGGCTCGTTTTGATGAAAATTAGTTTGTAGCTCGTTGTTTACCTCACTACGGTAGGAAAGATGCGTCGTTTGTGATTTAATATTTCGCTGTAGAGTAATTGATCCCGGAAGTTTGAATCTGTGAATATCTTTCTAACTTCACTGAAGTTGAGCTCTGAGCAGCGCTTGCTCTGGTCTGTCAGTCACAGTGAAAACCGGGGACATTTCCAGGGACAACTTCCGCCGGGGACAGGTCACTGAAACTGGGGACGTCTGGTCACCCTAAGCTAGACAAATGTAGGAAGTCTGATTTGTTTGCTCTTGCTGCACATTATGGCATTCCTGTCGTGACCACTCTTCTTAGAGAGGAGTTGAAAGCTGTGGTTGCAGGCTGTTTAGTCAGCCAGGTATGCTAATGTTGCCAAACTCAGATAGCGTTTCTGCTGTGGGTTTGGTGAGTGGGGGCGCAGCAGCTCAGGTTGGTGGGGGTGCGTCGTAGCCGTCTGGTTCTGCTATTACACCTGGTGTAGTGAAGTTAGGGGATAAATCCTTTACTTTGCCAAAGTTTGATCCATTTGCTGGGGAGTCTCTCGCTGGATATGAAGCGTGATTAAAGGTGCGGTTGGCCAGTCTTCAGTTGATGAGAGAGATAGAGAGGAGCATGTGCTCCAGCGGGATAAGGAGGAGCGCGAGCTCCAGGGGGAGTTGGAGCTTAAGAAAATAAAGGCCGACACTGCTGTTAACATGCGTCAGTTGGAAATGCAGGCCAACGGTGGCCCTCCTACAGCTGGTGTGAGGTCTTCCGAGCACTCCACTCCCCCTTTTGATGTGAGTAAAAATATTTCTCTGGTTCCTGTGTTCCGTGACTCTGAAGTTGAGTCTACACTTTGGTGCATTTGAACGTATCGCTAACGCTCTGCACTGGCCACCAGACGTGTGGGCTATAGGCCTACTATTGCAATGTAAGTTAACTGGTAAGGCACAAGAGGCTTGCGCTTCACTGTCAGTTGAGGACAGTCTAGTATATGAGAAGGTTAAAGGTGCTATTCTGCGGGTGTATGAGTTGGTACCCAAAGCTTACAGGCAGTGTTTTCGCAGTCTTAGAAAGGCCTCAGGTCAGTCATTTTCAGATCTTGCAAGAGAAAAAGGGATTCTGTTTGACCGGTGGCGTGCTGCGTGTAAGACTTTGTTTCTTTGCGTGAGCTCATGTTTCTTGAGGAATTTAAGAACTGTGTACCTGAGCGCACTGCCATTTACTTACTTATTACCACTATGCAGCAGGCTGCCTCGTTGGCGGATGAGTTTGCTCTAACTCATAGAATGGTGTTCACCAAGATGGATGTGCCTTCCTTTTTTAGTCCTCCTGAGTTGGGTGTTACGCCTGGGGTGCATGTTAGCTCTAAGATAAAGATGCTCCTTTTCTGTAGCAGTCCTGTTACGTTTTCCTGTTGTTGGGGTGGACTTCATAATGGGTAATGATATCGCTGGGGGAAAAGTGTATCCTACCCCTGAAGTTGTAGATAACCCCATTTCTGAGTCCAAGGCTGATGTAGCTCAGCAGCATCCTCATGTGTTCCCCGCTAGCTATTTGACGCGTGCTCAAGCATGTAAGCAGGCTGAAAATGTTGATTTGTCTGACTCATTGTTTGCCTCTGTTTTGTCAAGGGATAGGTTGCTTCCTGTGGATGAGGTGGTGAACGGCGTTCCAGAGTGTGCGACGGAGCCAGCCACTGAACCCTCTGGACCCTTTCTGCTTATTCGTGATGCACTTATTAATGCACAACAAAGTGACACCTCCTTAGAAAAGTGTTTGGCCGTTGCTTGTGATCATTGTGGTGAGAAACAATCGTGTCTTTTATTCATTATTATTTGTTTAATAAATTCGACATATTTTTTTAACAATCGCCTCCCACCCTTCTTGAATTTCTTAACATCAATGGTTACTCTCTGGTTCATAGGGTCATAACACTAACGCTAAATGCTTTTGGAATTTTTTTTCATGGATATTAGCATTTCAGGGATAAATCTCAATGTAAATGTGGCCGGTTAGCTCAGTTGGTAGAGCGGGCGAGGTTTATTCCTCGACGCAGAAAGTCCAGGGTTCAAATCTGACCTGTGACGGTTTTCCTGCATGTCTTCCCCCTCCCTCTCCCCTGTTCTGTCCAATAAAGGTAGAAATGCCCAAAAAAAATTAAATAAAAAAAAATCTCAATGTAAACGAAATGGTACTGTCCCGTTGCTGTCTCACTGCATTTCAGTGCTCAATTGAGCCCATTAGACTGTGCCTGACTAGCGGAGCTCCTCTTCAGAGAAATCTATAAACAAATTACAATTAGCTCTGCTTTTACCAGCTGCAACAGTAATGTTGTCACATTAATGCATCAATAATAATATAGATTATTTTTAAATGGGCCATTCTGCATAATGAGTACTTGGACTTTTAGTAGGCTACTTAAAGTATATTCTGATGCTAATACTTCATTAAGTTTTGTACTCTAGTCAAATTTGAATGCAGGAATTTTACCTCCAACAAATTATTTCCACACTGTGATATTGCTACTTTTACTTAAGTAAAATATTTGTGTCTTTCTTCCACCACTGCACCACCAATGTAGCTGCATTGTGTCAACCCACTTCCTGTCTTTTACCCCAACAGAACTGTTCCTTAATTCCAGTTTCTCTCTCCTGCCACCATTCCCATTGCCATGAGAACCAAGATACAGAAGGTTCTGGAGCAACCGTTTTCAGTGAAGAGCATGCCAAAACAAAACAGATATGTTGATCAACGTTGATTATTATTAAAACATTAGATGCAGCTTTGTAAGGCATATTTGGGGAGAGATGTTGTAAGACTGTGTAGATTCTAACCAAGTCCAGAGGCCTGTACTACGAAGCAAGATTTGGCGTTAACGAGCTAACTTCAGGCTCAACCCAGGGTTTTCTGTACTACGAAGGTGGATCACTTGTGTTCGGGTTCAATCGCCGTGGTAACTTATGCTCAACGCCTAACCTGGTCGGGAGCAGGTTAAGTTGGAGATCAGAGATCAACCGGTATAAAAGCACCGCCCACTGACCAATCAATACTCGACTGATAACGGCGTCACCGTTCTTAGAAGATCAGCTGGAGCTCGGTGGAGAGAGAGAGAGATGTGCGCTCATAAAACTTAAAACATTTAGAGACCGACAACCCCGTTAACATTCCCTGATGGGTATATTTATGAAAGATATAGATTTGAAGCAGAGGGAATTACTTATAGGCTATTTGTTGGCTTCTTTAGCCGTGTGTTGCCAATGCGCACATCGGTTTAAATTATGTTTTTATGTTGTTTTTTTTTATTTTCTCTCACGATCGCGTACCACTGCTGGGGTTGCAACTGAAATAAAAGCCTAAAGCAATGACAGTTTATGGAAAGCAAAAGTGTAATTATGGTCAGATCTTGTGCCTGACTGATGGGGAAGTGACCAGTTTAGTCTAATGTATTGTAGTGGGTGTACTGTACTGTATATTGGCCAGAATCTGCCTTTGGGAGAGGAGGGGGGCATATCATAGTGGGGGGTCTGGGTGTCCTCCCCCAGGGAAGTTTTAAGCATCAACGACTTCATTTCCTGCATTCCGATACACTTTTATGCAACAATTTATGGTGAAATACCTCCATTGAGCCTATGTGAAGAATAAAGCACAGATGACAATTCAAAATATATCAAACATATAATGGAAAGTATGTTGTTACGTGTCATTGTGCATTTTTAAGTGAGTATATGGAAATCCTGGAGCTTACTATCACGTAGACTACACCACTGGATATTGATAAGCTAAACGTTGTGATTTACGCATAACAGCGTCAGCTTATTTGCCAGCTTTCCTTCCTGCATTTTGCCTGTAAAACCGTGTCTGTGTTCTTCATATTTATGTAGAATTATAGTTTGCTCTTCTTATATAAAATATGCAGCTCTGGTAGATGTTTGCGATTGGTCGTGGTGCGCAAACACCGCCTCTTTTATGTGAATGCGCACGCCGCTGGATTGGGAAACCCTGGGTTGATTGAACTAGTTGATAACCAGCGTCGTGATACAGGTTATGTGGGACCGCGGTTGTTAGGTTAGGTGAAGCCGGATAACTGAAAGAAATCCAGGACATGTTGATCTTGATTCGTAGTACAGGCCTCTGGTGTCCTGTCTGGCTTTTGTTGAGTTTACACAAAAAACACACACACACACACACACACACACACAGTGCTTGTCCTACAAATATCTCCTTTTCTGTTATCAGCCATACTTCCAGACCCAGGAAGATGAAACTGCCAACCCTGTGACTCTTGCCATGCCTGCCTTGCCCAAACTATGGCATCTGCTGACACCAGTCTGAGACTGCTATACTCCCAGTACTAGACACCTGTTAGCACGCTACCTGCTAGAGAGACTGTGAGTGGCCTCATCCTCCCTATAGGCTTTCTTTTCATAAGGTTTGATGGAACAGTGTATAATACACCATCTGTTAATTAAAGTCTGATTTCTCCGTTACTGTTTTCATCTGCTACCTGGTGGTATGTGGCTACTCAAACTTCTGCGTAAGCTATGAAGGCTATGAAGGACCAACCAGTGGTTCTGTTACCAGGACAAATGTCTCACAGGCTTCTGCTGTCTGCTCCAGAGCACATTCTGAGACTGACAATTAAACACATGCTCAAAAGAAATTTACAGCGACATGTGGACTGAACGCCTTTGTTGAAATAGATAGAACAATGCCTACACACACACACACACACACACACACCATTGCTGTGATGACAACTGAACTCAATAGATTTCTATGATCTCAGTCAGTGTTAACTTCTAACAGAAGATTAAGAGGCATATTTAGCATTTTCTTTTCATATTTGTTATGCTTTCAGTGTGCATTGGAAGCAGTTATGAAAGGTTATTTTCACTCAGGTAAAGGGGTATTAAAAAACAGTCAAATGATTTTAATATCGTCACCCTAACTTTTTTCACTTTAACTCTTTCCTTTCTGTTAACAAAAGACCTGTACAGATTGTACTTTGTATTGAATTAAATGTCTTGATTAGTCAAACCATTTTCATCTGTGTTACTTGGTAAAGCATTGAATGACATCACAGTATACTGTCACTACTTCCACCACACAATGACATATAGATCAATAGTTAAATTTTAAGTTTTTTTATTTCTCAAACCTAATAATTGTGAATAAATTGTGAATAAGTACTGTGTAGCTGATGCAATGATGAAAACAGGTTGTACAAACATGTTGTATAAGTGCTCTTTGGAAACACCACAGTGAATACTTAACCTTTTATTAAAATTTTTCCTTTACGTTATAAACCTGCTGTTTTTATAAAATGAAATGAGATCTCGATCCATGATGAAGAAGGTAGTTGTTTCCCCATTATGTCCAGTGATCTGAAATCCAGCGTTGCCGCATGAATGACATGAGTACCTCATGCGTTTGTAGGTAGAACACAAGATTACTCAGCAAAAAAGATCCTATTTTTGATGTTTTCTTCATAAAAACTATTGTTGTTTCACTAGCAGTGAAAGAAGTAACCAGATATCTTAGTCTAGTAAAAGTACAAATAGTATGTTACAAGAAAAGTACAGAAAGATCAGCATCAAAATATACTTAAAGCCCATGTTGCAGGGTTTATTTTCTAATGAATTTGCGCAATTTGCGTGTTGGTAATAAACATTTCAACTGTTACCCAACAACATCAAATACAATGGATATCACAAAACGGAATAAAATACGAAAAAGTAGTACTATTTTACAGCGGTTTGCAATGATTCTCTTTTTCCCCACAATGCATTACATTACGTCACATTGGGGAGACGACAGACGAAAGCCCCGTCTCTGTTCACTGTTTATGGTCTCGGTCTCTGCCACTGGTGTTTCAAAATATGGCTTTTGGTCTCAACCGAGTCCATGTGTCTTTATTATGTGTATAATAATATTGGAGGGAAAGTGAAACACAACTTGGACGGGGATGCTGTTCGGCTTTTCACAAGTTTAGACAGCTAGCTACGCCGACGTTTGCTAACGTTAGCACAACAGCGTTAGCCTAGACTGCAAGCTAGGTAAATATTACGACTGCCTTCGGAGTTTCCTATATCTGCGTCCATGTTGTCAACATAAGACGTGTTGCGTTAGTGCTCCTTTTGTACCATAATGTTATTGAATGAAATGTTAAGCTTCGCTCCTACGAGATGGGTGGGTTTTTGTTACATACAAAGCTAACTGGCTATAGTTAGCCTGTATGCTAGCAGAATTAGCTAACGTTGCGTAACCAGCCAGCAACTTCGGCAATCGGCATTAGTTTCGGTGAGCTAACCACGACAGTATTGTCGCCCACAATCAACCTCTGCTGCTAAAAGTGGCATGTTGTGAAATAGTGATGTTTGAAATAGTGACGCTTGTGGATGTGTTAGCTGTCGTGATTAGCTCGCCGAAACTACTGCCGAAGCTGCTGGCTGGCTACGCAACGTTAGCTAATTCCGCTAGCACAGGCTAACTATAGCCAGTTAACTTTGTGTGTAACGTAGCTACCTAACAAAAATCCACCCATTTCGTAGGAGCGAAGCTTAACATTTCATTCAATACAATTATGGTACAAAAGGAGCACTAACGCCAAATGTCTTATGTTGACAACGTGGACGCAGATATAGGAAACAACGAAGGCAGTCGTAATATTTACCTAGCCGTCTTGGCTAATGCTGTTATGCTAACGTTAGCAAAACGTCGGCGTAGCGTTAGCTAGCTAGCTGTCTAAACTTGTGAAAAGCCGAACACTAGGCAAATATGTTGTTACTGGAGCTAGTAGGGTCCATCAAAACGTGAGATATCTAATCGAAAATGTGTTTACAACGTCGGGGGATTTCACAGGTGAGACTGACTGGCAGGTTAGCCCATAGCTAACATGATGCCTTCTATTTCTAGATCTAGATAAGTTTACCAGTACTTATCTGAACTAACGACATGATCACTGTCACTAGATATAAAGAAAACATTGACTTTCACTCGGTGCTATTCACTGACAGTAAAAACACCTCTTCCTCATCCCAGTCAGTCACCATAGTTCTAGTACCAGACTGAGGCACGTCTCCCCAACATGACGTCATCACCGAATTGCGTTAAAAAACCCACTAAACGACTAAAAAGGCGAAAACTGGCCTTTAACACTATTTGGAGACATTTTTAACAATGATATAAAATGTTGAGTGCTTTATGTACTCATTAATCAACAGTGGTGGTTAACCTGCAACATGGGCTTTAAAGTACCAAAGGTGAAAATATTAATTTTGCACGGCCCTTTTCAGAGTAATGTAGGCAATATTGTTGGACTATAATTATTGATGCATTCATCTGTTTATAACTTTAATGTCACACTTGGGGCTAATTGTAATGTAGTAACTAAATGTATCAAATGAATGTAGTGGAGTATAAGATAAAATATTTTCCTCTGAAATGTAGCTAGTGGAGTATACGTATAAAGTAACAAAAAAGGAAATACTCAAGTACAAGTACCTCAAAATTGTTCTTGAGTGAAATGTACTTTGTTAAATACCACCGCTAGCTACCGTTACAACATTAAATTATGCATTGATGCCTAAAGGCTATTCCTACTGGCAGGCATGACTTTAACATTGAATTTAAGTAACGTTAGCTACACAAGACAAATAGCTTCACGTTAGTTAATCCTAGAGCCAATTTGTTTACATAGAGAATGACCACTGACCTATGATGTTGCTGATTAATGTTAGCTAACGTTAGGTAACTGGCAAGATAGTCTATATCCTTTGCGTTCTACTTCCGGGATTGCTCCGGTGCTGCAGGAAATTCCACCGGATGCATGTATTTTCCGTTTCCTTCCACTTTCTTTGTGTTGGAATTTTAAATTCGGTGGATTTTTGAGGACTATGTTTAACTGCTCCTCAGATCTCTGGAGGGTAAATTGAGACAGCTAGCTAGACTATCTGTCTAATCTGAGTTTTCTCTCGCACGACTATTTTGCAGTGGCTATGTGCGGAGTTTAGCACTGCCCATGACAATTCTGATTGGTTTAAAGAAAATGCCATAACAAGTTATTTTTTACTATAATGCCAGTAATCTTGTAATGTAACAAGTTACATTTTAAAGTAAAGTGTATGATACGTTTCATAATGACTTTGCGAATGACCAATACACGTACAACCCATAATTTACACAATTTGAAAAAGAAAAAAGTATTTTTTAGTTGAGTAACTTCCACTGAAGTCATGAGCTGCCTTTAAAGCTCTTCAAACCCTGTAAATCATTCCTCTTGACTCAGACAGTCTCTGGGGAGCTGGACAGTGCAAGTGATGTAGTGTTTAGTTAAAATTCACTTGTGCAGTGAGTCGTAAATACATGAACGGGGGGATGTCTAGTAATTCATTGACAGGAGAAACATACACATGGTTTAACTGTCCCAGTCAATTCTCTGGAGATGAGCACGGGGAGATGAGTTCAAAGGTCAAATGAGTGGTAGTGACCTCAAATTGACACCTATCTAGAGATTGGCACTCCACGTCGCAAGTACTGCACTTTGGTGAAATACTCTCTCTGGCATCAGTGTTCATCAGTGCACCTAGAATGGAGCAGCCAGGAACCTTGTACTAAAAAAAAAAAAAAACAGTCCTCAAACAGGGATTTGAACATTCAGCCCTGTCTTTTTCTTTAGCCATTCTTCAATTCCTCAAACTCTTAATCATGAACCAACCCATTAATTATTAAACTGAATTTTGTAAAAAATGTATATTAAATAATGCACAAGACATCCACTGTGGAGTCTTTTTTTAACATTATAGCCATGGTATTTGGGGCTTGGATATTACACTCTTAGCATTGAAACAAGCAGATAATATTCATTATGTGATAGCATGCACTCTAGGTTGTTAGTTGTAGTTAAAAGCCATCTTCACCTATTCCTCAGTGTTAACTCTGATGTATAAATTTAAAAACCTTGACCGTTCAGGCTACCAGAGTCAGTAGGAGACTGGTAAGTTGATTTCCCTATACTGATGAGCGAATAGTAGTCATAAGATGACTGCAGAGATGGTCATTTTAGCTTGTGTTTATCTTCACCTTTTCCTCTGTGTTATCTGATGTTTACATCATACAACTTGAGCCAGCTGGCTAGCTAGCCCAGGCTAGCAGAGTCGGCAGGAGACTGGCAATTTGATTTTCTGATCCTGATTAGTGATTCATAGTCACATGCCATCACTGTCCAAAGTCAACCATATAAAGCCAAACTATTTCCTCACTCTCGGGTGAAAACCTTTTATGTCCGTTTCTTTCTTTTTTTCGGGAAAGAAATGAAAAAAAGGCTAATTTTAAAACATTTTATTGAACCTCAGACAAAGTCAAACTATTATGCTTTCCCTGTATTTTTGGTCATATCTATAATGTTACAATGTCGGATTTTCATGTTAAACGTGGCCAAAGCTTTAATGTGAGGTAAACGCATTTTAGAGAAATCCCTGTGAGCAAAAACCTCAGATTTCCCAATGTTCTGAATGTTCTACTCTCAGCTCCGTGTCACGTCACACAGAGCTGTTTTTCTATGATTGGTCACCTTTCCAGGCAGGCCACTGAAGCAATTTTTTTAGGATAACGTTAATGCAATATTTACATTCTCACAAGTAGCTACATGCTAACGTTGGATAGCTGTAATCTTGGCTGCCAAGGATGGTCATTTCTCACCAGTTTGGGGTCAAATTACTGCTGGAACATGTCCAGATGTGTAGTTTTTAGTTTAAAAGCCTTTATTAGTGATTCTTCCCGGTACAAAGTCATGCTATATGCTCCGTTGCAGTCAGTCTGTCTGTTTTTTTTAACATTAAATCATGTAAACATGTTCTAGTAATATCGCAAAATACAAGTATGTATCTGCAAACAGTACTGTATATAATAGGTCGCCTTTAAATATTTGTAAAGCCACAGACGGATATGAAGGGTGACTAATAGCATGGATTTATTAAAATAATTAAATGACAAATATGGAGATATGAAGTTTCTGCCCAACAGCGGCGATTTGTAAAATTAACAATTCAGCATACAATTTGCAGAGCTGATGGAAAGGCAACTGGAAAGTTTCTGTGCCTTCCAATGGCTGACAATTCGGACCAATCATTTAATGTTCAAGAACACCACTGTGTATGCCTTTTACGGGTAATCCTAATTATTCACCCGTGAGAAAAATAGGACTGACTTTCAGATGCATTATCCTATCAACCAAGATGCTTTGAAAATCATAAACCACCTCCCCGAGAGTAAATTATTAACACCCAAACATATGGAAGTAAACCTGTGCCATCGGATTTTGAATTCGAATTTTTAGCACTGAATTATTTTACATCGAATTTTTAACACTGAATTTTTTTTTGCATCTAAATCAGACTTTGAATTTTAAAAGCCATCGAATGTCTAGCACTGAATTCTTTTTGCCTATGACATTTTTTTTCAATGTTTAAAAAAATTCAATGTAAAAAAAAGTTGATGTCTCAAAAAATTCAGTGTAAAAAAATTTGATGTAAAAAAATTTGATGTAAAAAAATTCAGTGTAAAAAAAATTCGACATCTCAAAAGATTCAGTGTAAAAAAATTCAATGTCTCAAAAAAATTCAGTGTAAAAAAATTAAACGTCTCAAAAAATTCAGTGTAAAAATATTCAAAGTCAACATCAAGGAGAAGCAATCGATCCCTGTATCAAATCATCCAACATCCAGCCAATCAAGTTACGCTCCATTGGTCATGTGACGCCGAAACAGGAAGGCGGTGAAGTTCAGGCAGGTGAGTTCTCTATATACAGTCTATGGGTGAGCCCTGGTCAGAGCTCATGTCAAGGCTCAGCATGGCTCAGAACACAAATGATGGCGCTTCGGTGAGTGTACTCTTTATTTACCTTTTGTGTTCGTAAAAGTCAGTATTAGTTACCGGACACGTTGCACATTAACAGAATGTGTTGAACAATGTCTACAGGGAAATTTTAATGAGGCGGCGTTCGTTAAAAGTGTGTTAGCTATTAGCCAGCGTTATGTTAGCTAGCTAACTTTACGTTAGCTATTAGCTAACTTTATATTAGCATGGTTTACTGTTGGTAACGTTACTCACAGTTCTGTGGCAACGTATGATCTGACTGACAAGAATTGTCTGACTACAGTACATTTAACAGCTGGTCAGTTACGACCAAATAGTACAAATGGACAGCCGATAATATAACTGTCACCAAACTCCTATAATGCTTATTAAAGTCTAGTAACATTTAGCTGTTTAAAACATAATTTTGTGCTGCTGGTTTGTAATATTTGTCCTGTATTTGTGATGACAGGATAGTCAGGCTGATGACATTGTGCAGTCAGCCAGGCGCTTATTGCATTTAATCAGTTCGTCTGAAAGACAACGGGGTGCAGCCAGTGGTGGAGTAACAAATCAAGTTTTGAGGTTTAGTATTAAACTTTAGTTCATGTACTATGGCTTATTTATCTATACATTGCAGATGTATTGATGATTAATACATATTCTTGGATACAATCCTGCAGAGAACAGAGGCATACGGAGAGACCATCACTTCAAATGGAAATGACCAGGTAAAGACTTAAGGGAGATGTTTGCTATTTTAAATGCAAGCCCTATGCATACACATTTTGACATGCTGCTGATTTGTACAGGCAAAATTCTGCTTAGACATTCAAATCTAAGTTAGTAAACTCTGGAAGAAAGCATCCGATGTTTTGTGACTATTCAGTAAAATATATAAAGGCCTGTTTCACTTAAGGCTAATGTGAAATTTGTTTATGAAAAGAAAAAAATATAAAATGGGATTTGAAGGTCTAAATGATTGCCTATTGCACTTTATTGGAAACTGACTATTGAGGGTATGCAATACAGTGCCAAGGTTTTCTATTTTCATCTATGTCATGTAAGACGATGTTCAAATACGCCTTTCGCAATAACGTCCTCCTTTAATTAGAAAAAAGTTAACAGATGATGTGGTAGTTAATGTTTTTACACTCTTATTTTCTATAGGTCCTTTCCAGGTGTTTTCACCAAGGCCAGAGGGAAGAGGCGCTTTCCTGCAGCAAATCTTGTTCCTGTCAAGAGACTTAAACCACTTGATGTGGCTTTCTATTTGTTGCCAAAGCAGTGTGAAAAAACCCCAAAAGAGCAGGAGCAAATAGTCCATATGCATGCAGGATTGGGCCGTAGGACTGCTCATCTAGATGAAAGCACTACCCATGAAGAGGTAATAACAAGAAATTTGTTGTTTAGGCTAGCTGTATTGTATGTTGTATT